>NW_026020238.1:832419-891925 GCF_900185275.1 Solanum verrucosum
TCTCAAGGCATAAAACCCACATACATTGATTTCTTGTGATTATCCATGGAATTCACTCAGTGCACAAAGGTCTATGCATAAACCCTACCATTGATTTACATATATTACGCAGTGAGCACAAATTTAAACTACTCAATTCATAAAAACCTAGCCTACCTGGGAACCAAGCAACTGCACTGAGTTTTTGACCTCGATTCTGGTTTTTCGGTCTTTGTGATGGTGAATTGTTCAAGAATCCGCAAGATATCACCATCCACATGCCAGAAATCTCCTTTTCCTTCCTTTCAAAGCTTAGAGCAGCTTTTCTGAGGTTTCTGGGGTGTTTTACGACCTATTTAGCTATTTTAGAAAGATGGAAAAACTAGGATTTCTCGTAATTTACGTTTTGCCTCGCATATTCCGCCCTGGCGCAAACTTACCCCACTGTGGCGCCGCCGTCCTAACGGCATCTGGCCCACTTTGGCGGGACAATGGCCAAAAGTTTTCTCAGATTTTTCTTTATCCTAAATAACGACGGTCTAGGTCGTTACAATAGATACCAATTTACCTCTCATTCATCCCCGAACGACTAGTGCACGAACATCACACACCTTATTTTTATTTACTTTTACATTAAAGAATTGGTCCACTACGAAATCATGATGAGTGGTGACTTTTAACTAGTTGATACAAGTAAAGTAATATTCTCAAAGACCAGAAGAAATTTGAGGCAACACATGAAGGAAACAAACACGTTTAATATAACACAGCCTGGCTCTCCATGGCGGTAGCCCTCCCGCTGAGACAGGGCCACTGTGGTGAGGACCTCCCACTAAGGCAGGAGATCGGGAACCAAAAAAGGGGGAAAAAGGGAAACATTTTTCCCATTTCTCCCTTAAACTTCCAAAACTCTCCAAAAATCTTCTCGATCCTCTCCTCCGAACGTCAAAACTCAAGTAATAGTCTTGTTCCTTACGCACTTTACTTCCATACTTGATTAACAATGATTGCATGCTGATTAACTAATCGAAAAAAGCCAGTTTTTGGGTAGTTACTCGAAAGTAAAAGTAAGTTGTTTGTTTTGATAGATAAACGTAGCATGGATACTTCCCTTACGTCCCCAATGTCTCCACGATGTTCTGGGAGTAAGGATTTCGTAGAAATTTAATCGAATCGATACCAAAAAGGTTGGGAGAAGTTGAAAAGTCTCTTTGCCTAAAACTTGACTTTGAGGGGTATTTAAGGATTATTTTGCCTAAATAATTGTTTATTCTAGTTCTAGGGTAGTTTATATACTCCGATTTCCTGGAATTCTATCAAAAATCGGGGTTTTGGGATGAAGAGACGCCATAGCCGCGTTTTCTGTTAATCCCTGATGAAGGCCGCTCTAGCGGCAGTGGCCTTCATCCTGCTATGGCGGCCTTCATAATCCTGCCAGGGCAGGATTTTGGCCACTGTGGTGGAATGCGCTTGACCAATGGACTGCACCCTTAACACAAAATTTTCTCCTTTCTTAATTTTTTCCTTACTCCGACTATCCTAACACGTTTCTAACTTGCATTCAACTTATTGTAGGCTCTCTAAATGGCAGGACAAAATGAAGAAAACTTACACTTCATCCGATTCCCCGATACTGCAAGCCGGGAAAGGCATCATGAGAACTATAACACAGGGTTTTGCTGCGACAGAGAGTTCGTGTTACTTAAGCTAGAGGAGAAGGCACCTGCATTTTATGCCTGCCTGATGGAGTTTGGATAGGTTCTACTGACCGAGGCTCCCCCATATGCACGTTCCACTTGGGTGAGGGAGTTCTATGCCATCCTCCTTACCGTTCGCTGGGATGACTCTTACCCTATCATCCGGGTCCAGGGAGTGGAAATTCTAAATGCTACAGCCATCAATTAAGTACTAGAGTTACCCGATGTCTGAAATGCGGAGTTCGAGGACAAGTTGCGGGAGATGGAACTAGGTTGGTTAAGGGATTCAATGAATGAGCCAGCCAAATGGGACCACGTCTACTGGGCTACTGTAGAGGGCATTACTAGCACAGACTGGTCACCCGATGCTAAAAGTTGGCTACACTTGGTGACTAGGAGGATTCGCCCGTCGGGAAATCGTACAGACATGACCTTTGCCTGTGCCATGGTGGTGACGTGCGCCATACAGGGTATAGAGCTGAATGTGGGGCTGCAGATTATCTCTGAGTGGAAGATGTTCTACCGGGGTAACAAAAATGTGTTCTTTCTTCCTGGTCTTATTACTACTTTGTGCAAGCGAGCAGGAGTAACACTTATGGACGTCGATGAGGTACTTCCTATGGATACCCCCTTCACCCCTGTTGGTTAGAGTAGGTTCTGCTTCTAGGAGCCAGAAGAGGAGGACTGGCAGAGCTAGCATCAGTAAGGCTGCCGCAGGGTCAGACGAGCAGGGAGGTGAAGGCACTCGTACTCCACTTTCCGCGTCACAAGTAGATGAGGACTTGGTAGCTGTGCGGTGGAAGATAGGGTTCCCTATTACTCGCACCGTTCCGATTCCCCTCAGTACTGCCCTAGAGCTTGAGATGCTCCGAAGCGAGCTGCGCCAGGAGAGGAGGAAGAATCGAGCTAGGGACCATTTGATGATTCGGCTTTGGAAGACAATGAATATTATGGTTAACTGCATCGCTCCCGGGCAGGAGATCCCCGTAGCGGAGAAGGATTGTTACGTTCAGTTTTTAGTTCTGGAGGATGCCATGACCGACCTATTACCACTGGATGAGTTAGATTTTGATACCAACACCTCTCGGTCGCAGGGTTCTTGAGTTCCTTTCTTCGCCCCTCATGAGCTTGTAAATTGCTAAGACACTCTGTTTTATCTTATGATTTCCTAAGTTTTTGTAAGCACATGGATGCAAGATTTTGTTGTCTGATGCAGCTTATATTTAAGGTTAAGAGGTTATGATCCATTACTTCTGTTAATGAACATTGTTTGACTGGCAGGGTGAGTTCGGACACCATTCGGGGTCTGAAATTGTGATTGGGAAAAATAGGGAAAGACAGTCTAAGGTTCTGCCTCTCCTCATCCCGCTTTGGCGGGAGGAATCCCTCCCTGGCGGTCTCACCCTGGGGGAATAATCCCGCCCCAACGGCAAAAATGGAGGCAGAACATCTACTAAGATTTTTCTGGGGGTCTTCGCTTTTTCTAAAATTTCCCAAAAGTCCTCAGCTTCACTCTGCAATTCAAGAATAGTTCTCATAACTCAGCACCACAACCCATACATCCATAGGATACACCCCCACATTTACAGCTCACATAATTTACACCAATTAGCCAACATATTGCATATAATATGGTTCAGATACACAATTTTAATGCACAAAATTGCATCATCGCATTCAACAAGTTCAACTTTACATTAACAGCTAATTCAATCTACCAGAAGCACACATTCACCTTTCGCAGATACAATGCACAAACAATTTCAATTCATTAGTTAGTTTCTCCCTGCCTTTTACAGCTCGTAATGCTAGATACCAATTCGAACCTTCCCAGTTCCAATTAACTTGTTGGTGTCCCTTCAGTCGTATCAACGACGTCTAGTTCACTTCATTGTGATACCAATTGGAAACGTGAGATACCAATTGGACTCAACTCATACCACAAGAGACACTCACACAAAAGGAGAGAATAAGTGGAACAATTTCCTAGAATGATTCCTAGCCTCTTGTAGATTAGATGTGGGTGTCAACACACCAATCCGCAGGATTCTAGTCCACATTTTGCTCTAGTACGGGGAGACCGTTAACCTAGGCTCTAATACCAATTGTCACAACCAAACTCACCGGGCCGTGCGGGCACCCACTCTAACTCCTAAGTAGGATAACCCTCATATCCCAGTAGTCAAAATATTGCGCAAAAAGAAAAACAGAGATAAATAAAATAACAAGATTTTATAAATAATATCTTTAGACACACTTTTAGTTAAAACCTGCAAAGTAATTTAAAACCGCTCATTCATCTAGTCTAAACAGGTAAAAGAGCTACTAAGAGTACAACTGGACAAGATAAATAAAAGACACAACTCCCACAATGCGGAAGGAAGAATAAAAGTTGTGGGAGAATTTCTTCGTCTTCACCTAAAGAAACATCACCAACCTGCATCCAGTGTATGTCAAAAAGACATAGAAAGAGTAGTGTCAATACAAACACACATACTGGTAGACATCATTGGTCAACCTGACGCCCCACCACATAACATAAGAATTCAACTAGTAAGATCATGAATTAAACCACTCGCTTCTCCACCTTTACCCTCTCGTAGAATACCTCCCAAATCACACTAGTACGCTTAATCACTAAGCCACTTCCCTGTCAACTTACTTACTAGATTGATGATCATAGCCTAACCAATCTAACACATGGACAAGTCCCCAACACAACTACCACATTCCAACTAGCCTCTCACGTCGTACACTCACGTTCATCTTATTATTATTACCCCCAGCTTCGTGCTTGATATATTATATCAAGCTTACTATATACTAACCCCAAATCCCTTTCTCAAGTGTGAATTCCTCCTAACAATTTACATCACGAACACTACCTTCCCCCTTAAACACTTTGCCCTTCCACTATACCCAACAAGTTCAACATATATAAGTCAATACCACCAGAGATTCACATGGGCACACCAAACCTATACAATATCAGTGACACTTATGAACAACTTCACATTTAATATCAAATCATTGGTCCTCTCATGGAACATGGTACCCAAATCCAAACAGTTGTATACCGAAACATGGTACCCAATCCAATATTTATGCTGGAACGTGGCAACCGATCCCATCATTATGCTGGAACGTGGCAACCAATCCAAGTTAGTTATTCCGGAACGTGGCAACCGATCCAAGTTAGCTATACCAGAACGCGACAACCGATCCAAGTTAGTTATGCCAGAACTAATAATCGATCCATTCACAGACCACAATCACAATCACAAGTATATCTTCAAGATTATACATTTAAGTCATGATTTCATGACAATCATAATTCATCCATCTCACTTACAACAAGTGTGATCAATAATGATACATTTATATACATACATGTATCCTAATGAAGCAAGAACAAATGTACATCACACAATCATAGAATCACAACCATCACTTACGAACTACTCCTAAACCCATGTCCTGTAAACATTAAGTTGACCATACTTAGTCCTAGTTCATCATCTAAGGCTTCTTTCTAGGGTTTGATTCATAATTCATCATAAAGTCCCAAATTCAATCACTCCAAATTATGATGTAGCATACATTCATAAATCTAATTCCATTTGTGATTTCATATTCTTATTCTTGAACAAATTCTATCCATGATAGCAATTCTAGAAGCCTAACAAAGTCATCAATTTCTCTTCCCAAAGAACAAAACCCACATACTTTGATTTCTGGGGATTACCTATGGAATTCACTTGGTGCACCAAAGTCTACGCATAAACCCTACTATTAATTTACATATATTACGCAATGATCACAGATTTAAACTACTCAATTCATAAAAACCTAGCCTACCTGGACGCCAAGCAGCTGCATGAAGTTTTTGACCTCGGTTCCAATTTTCCAAGCTTCGTGACGGTGAATTTGTCCAATAATCTGCAAGATATCACCATCCTCACGCTAGAAATCCCCTTCTCCTTCCTTCCCAAGCTTAGAGCAGCTTTTCTGAGGTTTCAAGGTGTTTTACGACTTATTTAGGAATTTTAGAAAGATGGAGAAAATAGGATTTCTCATAATTTACGTTCTAGCTCGCTTATCCCGCCCTGGCGCCAGCTTACCGCGCTGTGGCGCCGCCGCCCTAGTGGCATCTGGCACGCTTTGGCGGGTCAATGGCCGAAAGTTTTCCTCCATTTTTGTTTCTCCTAAATAACGACGGTCCGGGTTATTACAATAAATACCAATTTACCCCTCGTTCGTCCCCGAATGACTAGTGCACGAACATCATACACCTTATTTCAATTTACTTTTACATTAAAGAATTGGTCCACTATGGAATCATGACGAGTGGTGACTTTTAACTAGTTGATACAAGTAAAGTACTAGTCTCAAAGACCAGAAGAAAATGTTAGGCAACACATGAAGGATACGAACACGTTTAATATGATACAGCCTGGCCCGCCAGTGCGCCATCCCTCCTGGTGAGATGGGGCCACTGTGGCGAGGACCTCTTGTTGAGGCAGGTGATCGTGAACCAGAAAAGTGGGAGAAAGGGAAACATTTTTCTCATTTCTTCCTTAAACTCCCAAAACAATCCCAAAATCCTCTCGATCACTCTCCTCCAAGCATCAAAACTCAGGTAGTATTCTTGTTCTTTATGCACTTTACTTCCATACTTGATTAACAACGAATACATGCTGATTAACTGATCAAAAAAATTGGTTTTTGGGTAGTTATTCAAAAGTAAAAGTAGGTTGTTTGTTTTGATAGATAAACGTAGCATGGACACTTACCTTACGTCCCCAACATCTCCACGACATTCTGGGCGTAAGGATTTCATAAGAATTCAATCGAACCGATACCGAAAAGGTTGGGAGAAGTTGAAAAGTCTCTTCACCTAAAACTTGAATTTGAGGAGTATTTAGGGTTTATTTTGACGAAATAATTGCTTATTCTAGTTCTATGGTAGTTTATATACTCTGATCTATTGGAATTTTGTCGAAAATGTGGGTTTTGGGACGAAGAGACGCCATTGTCACGTCTGTTGTTCATCCTAGATGAAGGCAGCTTTAGCAGCCTTCATCGCTATGGCGGCCTTCATAATCCTTCCAGGGTGGGATTTTTGCCGCTCTGGCGGGATGCCCCAAACCAGTGGCTTGCACCCTTAAAACAAAATTTTCTTCTTTCTTAATTTTTGCCTTACTCCAACTATCGTAACGTGTTTTTAACTTTCATTAGACTTATTGCAGGCTCTCTAAATGGTAGGTCAAAATGAAGAAAACTTACCCTTCATCCGGTTCCCCGATGCCGCAAATCGGGAAATGAATCATGACGACCGTAACACAGGGTTTTGATGTGAGAGAGGGTTCGTGTTACTTAAGCTAGTGGAGAAGGTACCTGCATTTTATGCCCGCGTGATAGAGTTTGGATGGCCTCCACTGACTGAGGCTCCCCAAGATGCACGTTCCACTTGGGTGTAGGAGTTCTATTCCATCCTCCCTACCATCCACTGGGATGACTCTTACCCTGTCATCTGGGTCCGGGGAGTCGACATCCCCATGAATGCCACTGCCATCAATGAAGTACTAGAGTTACCTGATGTCTCAAATGCGGAGTTCGAGGCCAAGTTACGGGAGATGGATCTAGGCTGGTTAAGGGATACACTGATCGAGCCAGCCAAATGTGACCAGGTCTACTGGGCTACTCCATAGGGCATTACTAGCATAGATTGGTCACCCGATACTAAGAAGTGGGCTACACTTGGTGACTTGGAGGATCCGCCTATCGGACAATCGTACAGACTTAACCTTTCCTCGTACCTTAGTTGTGGCGTGTGCCATACAGGCTATAGAGGTGAATGTGGGGGGAGCAGATTATCTTCGAGTGGAAGGTGTTCTACCGGGGTAACAAGAAGGCGTTCTTTCTTCCTGGTCTTATTACTACTCTGTGCAAGCGGGCAGGAGTACCACTTATGGACGCAGACGAGGTACTTCCTATGGATCCCCCTTCACCGTCTTCTGGTTAGAGAAGGTTCTACTTCTAGGAGCAAGAAGAGGAGGACTGGAAAATCTAGCAGCAGTCAAGCGGCCGCAGGCTCGGACTAGGAGGAAGGCGATGACAATCTTCACCCACTTTCCGCGTCACAGGTAGCGGTTCACTTGGCAACTGTGCGGAGAAACATAGGGTGCCCTATTACTTCTACCATTCCGATTCTCCCCAGCACTACCCTAGAGCTTGAGATGCTCTGACGCGAGCTGCTACAGGAGAGGAGGTAGAACCTAGTTAGGGACCGTCTGATGATTCGGCTCTGGAACTCAGTAAAGATCATGTTTACCTGCATCGCTCCCGGGAAGGATATCCCTATAGTGGAGAAGGATGATTACGTTCAGCTTTTGGTTCTGGAGGACGCCGTGACCAGCCTGGTGCCCCCGAGGAAATAGATTTTGACACCGACACCTCTCGGTCGCAGGGTTCTTGAGTTGCTTTCTTCGCCCCTCATGGGCTTCTAAATTTCTAAGACACTCTGTTTTATCTTTTGATTCTCTAAGTTTTTGTAAGAACATGGATGCTAGAGGTTATGATCCATTACTTATGTTGTTGAATATTGTTTGACTGGTAGAGGTGAGTTTGGACACCATTCAGGGTCTGAAATTGTGATTGGGAAAAACAGGGTAAGACAGGCTGAAGTTCTGCCTCTCCCCATCCCGCTCTAGCGATTTCGCCCCGGCAGGAATATTCCCGCCCAGCAAAAAAAACGGAGGCAGAACCTCTGCTAGGATTTTTCTGGGGATCTTCACTTTTTCTATAATTTCCCAAAAGTCCTCAGCTTCACACTGCAATTCAATAATAATTCTCAAAACTAGGACTATTGGGGTCTACCCTCCAGTCAATCCCACGATACGCAAGTCAATTCGTTGTCGTTAACTCAGCATCACAACTCATATATCCACAGGATACACCCCTACATTTACAGCTTGCATAATTTACACCAATTAGCCAACACATTGCCCATAATAAGGTTCAGACACACATTTTTAATGCACGAAACCACATCATCACATTCAACAAGCTCAACTTTACATTCACAGTTAATTCAAGCAACAAGAAGCACACATTCAAAGTTCGCAGATACAATGTACAAATAATTTCAATTCATTAGTTAGTTCCTCCCATAGATGACCATTACTGGTCATCCATGTCTTCTACATCCCCTAAGGCTAGTATCAATTGGAACCTTCCCAATTCCAATTAACTTGTTGGTGTCGCTTCAGTTGTATCAACGACGTCTAGTTCACTTCGTTGAGATACCAATTGGACTCAACTCATACCACAAGCGATACTCGCACGAAAGGAGAGAATACGTGGAACAATTTCCTAGAATGCTTCCTAGCCTCTTGTAGATTAAGTGTGGATGTCAACACACTAATCCGCAGGAGTCTAGTCCACATTGTACTCTTGTACGGGGAGAACGGTAACCTAAGCTCTTATACCAATTGTCACGATCCAACCCACCGGGCCGTGCGGGCACCCTCTCTAATACCTAAGTAGGAGAACCCTCATATCCCAATAGTCAGAACATTGCAGAAAATTTAAGAAAAACAAAGATAAATAAAATAACATGATTTTATAAATAATATCTTTATACATACTTTTAGTTAAAACCTGCAAAGTAATTTAACAACGTCCATGGATCTGGTCTAAACAGGTACAAGAGCTACTAAGAGTACAACTGGACAAGAAAAATGAAAGACACAGCTCCCACTATGCGGAAGCAAGAATAGAAGCTGCTGGAGAATTTCTTCATCTTCACCTAGAGAAACATCACCAACCTCCAATGAGACTATGTAAAAAAGATATAGCAAGAGTAGTATCAGTACAAACACATGTACTGGAAGGCATCATTGGTCAACCCGACGCCAACCGCATCACATAAGAATTCAACTAGTAAGATCAAGAATTAAACCACTCGCTTCTCCACATTTACCATCTCCTAGAATACCTCCCAAATCACACTAGTACACCTAATAACTAACCCACTTCCTGGTCAACTAATTTACTAGATTCATGATCATAGCCTAACCAATTTAACACATGGACAAGTCCCCAACACAACTACCACATTCCAACTAACCGCTCACGTCGTTCCTTACCTTCTTGTTATTATTATTACCCCACCTTCGTTGTGTGGTATATTATATCAATCTTACTATCTTCTAACCCCAAATCCCCTTCTCAAGTGTGAATCCCTGTTAACAATTTACATACGAACACTACCTTCCCCCTTGAACACTTTGCCCTTCCACTATACCCAACAAGTTCAACATATATAAGTCAATACTACCAGATACTCACATGCGCATAGCAAACCTATACAATATCAACAACACTTACAAACAACTTCACACTTTATATCAAATCATTGGTCCTCTTATAGAACCCAAACCCAAACAGTTAGCATACCGGAACGTGGTACCCAATTCAATATTTATGCCGGAACGTGGCAACCGATCCTATCATTTTGACGGAATGTGGCAACTGATCCAAGTTAGTTATGCCGAACCGTGGCAACCGATCCATATTAGTTATGCCAGAACGCGACAACTGATCCAAGTTAGTTATGCCGAAACGTGGAAACCAATCCATTAACACACCACAAACACAAGTATATCTTCAAGATCATACATTTAAGTCACGATTTCATGGAAATAATAATTCATCCATCTCATTTACAACAAGGGTGATTAATAATGCAACATTCATTTACATAATGTATCATAATGAATCAAGAACAAACGTACATCACACAATCATAGAATCACAACCATCACCTACAAACTACTCCTCAACCCATATCATGTAAACATTAAGTTGACCATACTTAGCCCTAGTTCATCATCTAAGGCTTCTTTCTAGGGTTTGATTCATAATTCATCATAAAGTCCCAAATTCAATCACTCCAATTTAGGATCTAGCATACATTCTTAAATCTAATTCCATTCATAATTTCATATTCTTATTTTTGAACCGAATCTATCCATGATAGAAATTCTAGAAGCCCTAACAAAGTCATCAATTTCTATTCTCAAGGCATAAAACCCACATACTTTGATATCTAGGGATTACCCATGGAATTCAGTCGGTGCACGAAGGTTTACGCATAAACCCTTCCATTGATTTACATATATTATGAAGTGAGCATAGATTTACACTACTCAGTTGATAAAAACCTACCCTACCTGGGCGCCAATCAGCTGCATGGAGTTTTTGACCTCGGTTCTAGATTTTTGGGCTTTGTGACGGTGAATTTGTCCAAGAATCCGCAAGATATCACCATCCTCATGCTAGAAATCTCTTTCTCCTTCCTTCCCAAGATTAGAGCAACTTTTCTGAGGTTTCTGGGGTGGTTTACTACCTAGTTAGGTATTTTAGAAAGATGGAGAAAATATGATTTCTCATAATTTACGTTCTACCTCGCCTATCCCGCCCTGACGCTAGCTTACCCCGTTGTGGCGTCGCCAACCTAGCGGCATCTGGCCCGCCCTGGCGGGACAATGGCCTAAAATTTTCTCAAATATTTGTTTCTCCTAAATAACGACGGTCTGGGTCGTTAGAAGAGTTGATCATTTAGAGTTGAGTACCAAGAGTCGATTATCTTATTATTGAGTTCAACTTTATTTCACTGAGTTGAACATCTTATCATTGAGGTGAGCCCTATTTTCTTTGAGTTGAGTTAATTAGTTGAGTGAGTTGAGAAGAGGTAAGTATGTTTCCTTTTTATCAAGTTCAATCTTATGTTATGCTTTATAATTCCCCTTACATGCCCGTACATTCCACTTACTGAACCATCTGGCCTGCATCATTTCATGATGCAAATACATGTATTTAGGATCATCAACATGCATTTTGTTGAGGTCATGTGATAATCCAGTCAGCTTTGGCGAGCCTTCTTATATTCTGGAGGACTTTACCTTTACCTTACAGTTAGTAGTTTTGAGATGTCGTGGGTCTTGTCCCGATATATTTCTATAATAGTAAAAGCTTCATAGATAGACAGAGTTGAAGAGTCTTCTGTATTTACTTTCTTTTGTGTATTGTTCAAAATTTCTAAAAGATTGCTATTGGAGTTCAATGAATTTAATTCAGTTTTTAAGCTTTTGTATGCTTGAGTTCGTCTTCCTCTTGTAGTCAACTAGGATGAGGGTTCCCTTGGGGACCACCAATGGTTCTCGAGTGCCGTCCACATCCAGGGTGTAGGTTCGGGTCGTGACACATATACTCTTACCTTTACAAAAGTGGCTCACATATACCTGTTTATCTAACTAAAGTGACTATTTTAAAAAAAAAAAAAAACTAAAATCATGTTCATTGATTATCATTATATGAGTTTATTATTCTTCTTTTATTTTTTAAATTTTATTCTTTAGTATAAAAATATGAGAAACAAAAAAAAGAACCGTGAATGAAAAAAATAAGGAGAATATTCCAAACATTTTTTTATATATTGTAATTTATATTTTGTATCTGTAAAAAATGGGGTTATATATGAAAGATTTTACAAGAGAGTTAGTGAAAAAAAATTTTGGTTATCAAAATAATAAATTCAAATTAGTTGTTCAATCGAAAAAGTAAAAAAAAATGTGTGAGAAAGATCAAATATACCCCTACATGAATATATCTTTTTTTTAAATAATTTTTTTTGAAAAGTAAATTTAAAATTGTTTTTTTTCACTTCAATTAGAGAAAAGGGGATATAATTATACTTCTAAAAGTACAAAAGTAAGTGTCCACCCAAAAATAAGAACATCACTCAACTTAGAGAAACTTTAAGAAATAAATAAAAGTTAACTAAATCACTCAACTGCGAGTAATTGTTTTTTTTTTTAAAATATAAAAAGTTAACCAAATCGTTCAATTTGGTGCTACTTCACAAAAAAAGATAAAGCGAAACGCTTAAAGATAAGCGACTTTTAAATAAAATTATTGGATAATGGTCTTTTGCTGTCAGTTAATATTAAAGGTAAAACGCGCAACTTTAAGCAATTTGTCCGTTTTGGTTAAGTAGAAAAGTAAGTGTTCCTTTGTGTATTTTAGTTTTTAAAAAGGGACTCTTTTGGCTCCGAACTCAAGAATTATGTAGGTGTACGAAACACTACCTTATTGAAATCTACATATTGTAGTGAATTGCAAGAGCAGATGCTCGTGTGATGATTAAAAAGAGACGATAATTTAGTGGAGGGGCAAAATGTCAATCAAAATTGAAGGTTGGAGCTTTCCACTTTTAGTAATACTAGTTCTGGGAACGTGCCTTGCACGTTTGACCTCTAATTGTATAAAATTTATATAGGCTTAAATCATGTATAGAAAACATTTGTAATATCAATCCAATTAACGTCAAATTCAATAAAATATATATATCATCAAATGCATACAAAATCAAAAAGGTTAATATATTGATCGTAATAAGAAACACTAAGCGATAAATAAAAAATGAAATACGAATTATAAGAAGATTAAATAAAAAAGTGTACTGGACTAAAATTTTATATCCAATTTACAAAGGAATAAATTGTGTACATCAAAATTTGTGATAAAAAAGTGTACTGGACTAAAATTTTATATCCAATTTACAAAGGAATAAATTGTGTACATCAAAATTTGTGAGTGAATGCGAAAGTAATAGAGAGAAAAAAGATTATTTTACGTTATTTTGTAGATGGATATGGCTGTGTTGACGAAATGGAACCAAAAAATTATTAATGAATTTACCTCGTATTTTTTGCTGATAGATAAAGAATGAAGAATGAAAATGAAAAATGAAAGAACATAAGGAGTTATTATAGAAATGTATTGGAAAAATTAAAACAAAAACCAATAAAAGAGGAATTCAATTTAAATGAATATAAAAGAATGACTTTCCTTTTCATATATTGTGGCCATAAATTCCCATTTTCTATTTGTTTGTATTTAAATTTTATTTATTTATCATATTTATAAAATGTATATTTATATTTTTACACTTAAATTTTCTTGATATAATATTAGCTTGAAAGACAAAAGAATTATACAATATTTCAGGGGCTTCGAAGCTAAAAGGACTAACAATTAAACCTAATTAAAACGTGGAAAATGATAAGTAGTACCAACTAATCATTTATTTAATTTTAAAAGTTAGTAAGGTAACTTTTTAATTAAAAAATTAGTGAACGGCATTTTCGTAATCCAATTTTGAACTTGAAACTTTTCCACTTTTAATATAATAAGAAATATGATGATAATATATATATATATATATATAATTAAATAAAAAAAATAAAAAATAAAGTACTATATTTTTGTGAATGATTAATGTGAATCGTCATATGATGACTTATTTATCAATATCAACATGACTAATTATCATCGAAACCTACAAAATGAACAATCAAATTGTCTCATAATTCTATTTCCCAAACATAATATGATAAACATTCATGAACACTACTTTATCCTTTTAAAATACTACTATATGCAACTAGGAATAGACAATTAAATTTGACCTTTTAAAAGAGTTATGCCTATTAGGCATCTCCTTGTGTAACGAATGGGTTTCATCGTTATAGAAAAGCCAAAGGAGAAATTTTTTGGGTCGGAAAACTTTTTCGTAGTATCTTGAGATTTCTCAACCTATTCCAGATTTGGACAAAATCGGAGTCATTAAGGTGTAAGGAAATATGGAAATAATCAGGTGAGTGAATTATGATTTTGATTACATGAGTAGTTAAATAACTCGTTAAAGAACCCGTATGACTTTACGAAATTGAATTTGGTTGACTAGAACTCCCGAAATAGATCTTAACGTAGAGTGTATTTTGTGAGCGTCGTGGATTGGAGGTGTGTTGTGAAACGGGGGTCTTGTAATTTTTGAAATAGCTCACTGGTTCGTGCAAGCCTTCTTGGCGGGTGTTTTTGCCGCTCTGGCGGGGCTGCTACAGCGGGGTGAGGGTCGTTGTGGCGGGCCTGATGCGACTTGAGGTTGTTAATAAACCCCTAAATGACCTCATTATGAACTTTTCGACTCGGGTAAGTAGTGATTGTTTATTGATTCCCGTATTATATTGATTGTTTGTAGACCAAGAGCAAGCGGAACGAATTCGGAGACGTTGCAATGTTGATCACACTTGTTGTAAATAAGATAGATGAATTATCGTTGCCATGAAATCATGTCTTAAATGTATGATCTTGAGGATATACTTGTGTTTGTGATTGTGGTGTGTTGAATGGATCGGTTGCCACATTTTGTCATAACTAACTTGGATTGGTTGCCACGTTTCGGCATAAAAAGGGGATCGATTGCCACGTTTCGACATAATTATGGGATCGGGTACCACGTTCTGTATGCTAACTGTTTGGGTTTGGGTTCCATGAGAGAACCAATGATGTGATATAAAATGTGAAACTGATCGTTGTACGTAAATGTTGATAATGTTGTATATGTTGATATATATGCATGTGATTATATTGTTTTCTTAACTTGTTTATGTTGCAGTAGTGGGATAGCCGCGTGATCCTACCAGTACACTGGTTGTGTACTTATTCTGCAGTTGCTCTTATTTTTGTTGAGTACAGCGCATCTTCAAGCGGCTAATGATAGACCTCGCTTAGGAGATCAGTGATCGTTCGAATTGAAGGGTGAGCCAATTCTTCTGAGCTGCCATGGGATTCTCTTTCGTCTATGTCCACTATTTTCGGACTTGGACAATTGATTTAGTTAGTTGATTAGTTCATTAGTTTGGGGTTGTATCTCTTTTTGTTTAGACTTGGTTCATTGTTAGATGTTTTGGTACATTGACTTTCAGGTTCTAGGTTATTCTTCCGCATTGATATTTTATTATTGTTAGACTTTTGTTAGAGTTTATGGGAACTCTATTTGTCTTTCCTTAGTATTTGACTTAAATGCCTTAGGTATTGCTTTAGTTGCTTGGTTTGGGTTGCAGTAGTGGTTCTCCTACTAGAAATTTAGTGTGGGTGCCAGTCATGATGTTCTGGGTAGTTTAGCTTGCTTGAGTGCATCCAATCGACCTTTGGTTAAAGAAAATCAGACCTTGGAGTCTAAGTTCTTGCAGTTGGGCATCTCAAAAAGAGGCGGGGTGTTAGCTAGTATTGAGGTAAGGGCCACTTTCTTTTAAGAGATCAAGGCCAAACAATTTGAAGATGAGAATTTTGAGGAATTTAGGAAGTAGACTGCGATTGGTAAGGCATAAGAGGCCACTCTTGATGCAGATGGTGTGCTCAATTTTAAAGGGAGAATATGTGTTCCCAGAGTAGATGACTTGATTGAGAAATTGTTGGCAAAGCCTCATGGTTCACGATATTCTATTTATCCAGGTGTGACCAAGATGTACAGAGATATGAAGTGAATTTATTGGTGACCGGACATGAAGAAGGACATAGCGGAGTTTGTGGTGATGTGTCAAAATTGCCAACAAGTGAAATATGAACCCCAAAGGCCTGCAGGTTTACTTCAAAAATGCCAATTCCGGAATGGAAGTGGGAATGAATAGCCATGGATTTTGTGGTTGGCCTTCCCAAGACATTGGGTAAGTTTGATTCTATTTGGGTACTGGTTGATAGATTGACTAAGTCAGTCCATTTTATTCCTGTAAGAATAGATTATAATGCTAAACAATTAGCTAAAGTATATGTGAAAGAAATAGTGAGGTTGCATAGGGTGCCTCTCTCTATCATCTCAGACCGTGGTACCCAATTCACATCCATGTTTTGGAGGAAATTGCATGATGAATTGGGCACACAACTCACTTTTAGTACATCCTTTCATCCACAGACGAATGAGCAATTAGAGAGGACCATTCAAGTGTTAGAAGACATGTTGAGGGCATATGTGATTGCTTTTGGAGGGCATTAGGATAAGTTGTTACCTTTCTGTGAATTCTCCTATAATAATAGTTATCACTCTAGCATAGATATGGAACCATTTGAGGCACTCTATGGGAGGGGATGTAGATCACCCATAGGATGGATCAAGGCTGGAGGCGTGAAACCATTGGGGGTAGATTTAGTGAAGGATGCTCAAGATAAGGTGAGGAGTGTTCAAGCTAAACTTCTTAGACAAAAGAAGTATGTGGATCATAAGGTAAGAGACATGACATTTCAATCCGGTGAAAATGATCTTCTTAAAGTATCACACATGCAAGGGGTGATGAGGTTGGTAAGAAAGGTAAGCTAAGTCCTAGATACATTGGTCCATTTGAGATTCTTGAATGTGTGGGACCGGTAGCATATAGATTGGCTTTACCCCCTAATCTATCGAGTGTTCATCCGGTATTTCATATATCCATGTTGAAGAGGTATCATGGTGACAAGGATTATATCATTACGTGAGACTCAATTGTTTTAGACAAGGACGTCCAATATGAGGAGTAACCGAATGCAATTCTTGATCGTGATGTGCGCAAGTTGAGGACCAAGGATATTAGGTCCGTGAAAGTTCAATGGAAACATCATCCAGTTGAGACAGCTACTTGGGAGATTGAGAGGGACATGCAAGACAAGTATCCCTAATTGTTCGTTGATTAAGGTACTGCTTCATCCCTTCCTTATCCTATTTTTCCTACGTTTGTCACTCGGGGACGAGTGATGGGTAAATTGGTATCTATTGTAACGACCAGGTTTCGTCATTATAAAAAAAGCCAACAGGGAAAAATTTTGGGTCAGAAAACGGTTTCGTAGTATCTTGAGATTTCTCAACCTATTCCAGATTTGGACGAAATTATAGTCATTAAGGTGTAGGGAAATCTGGTAACAATTGGGTGAGTTAATTATGATTTTGATTACATGACTAGTTAGATAACTCATTAAAGAACCCGTATGACTTTACAGAATTGAATTCGGGTGAATAGAACTCCCGAAATCGATCTTAGCGTAAGGAGTATTTTCTGAGCGTCGTGGGTTGGAGGTGTGTTGTAAAATGGGGGTCTTGTAATTTTTGAAATAGCTCATTTGTTCATGCAAGCAGCCTTGGCGGGCATTTTTACCGCTCTGGCGGGGTTGCTACAGCGGGGTGAGGGTGCTCTGGTGGGCCTGATGTGACTTGAGGTCGTTAATAAACGCCTAACGACCTCATTATGCACCTTTCGACTTTTAGAGCTAAGGAATGAATCCCAGGCGACTCCTACTCGGTTTTCACCATTCTTGAGGTGAAAGGTAAGCTTTTCACTCCCCGAATCTATTTTTCGATCCGTAGAACGTAATAGAATGGGTGAATATTTATGGGGGAGGGTTTTATTATAGATTCTATGGTGGAAACAACCCTAATTTGGATCATTGGTATCATGGGTTTGATCTAGGGTTCGTAGAATTGTTAGTAATTCGGGTAATTAGTGATTGTTTATTGATTCCCGTATTATATTGATTATTTGTAGACCAAGAGCAAGCGGAACGAATCCGTAAAGTGGAACGATTGTTTCTTTTTGCATGTCTCTGCAATCCAAAAAGAAACACAAAGCGTCAAAAACATGAAAATGAAGTTTGAATCAAGCAAGAAGAAGTTTGAGGAAAGGTTACCAAACCAAAGGGAAGCAAGTAGAAGGATCTTAATTGTCACACCCCGGGCCTACACCCTGGGCAGGACTGGCACTTGAAGACCATTGCTGGCCCCAAGCGAACCCTTGGTCTGGCTTACTTAACTCAGCGGAAGAATTAACTCAACAGAATAACTCAATGCAATAAAAGATCATAAAATAACTTAAATGATAAAATCTGGCCAAAAAAGGCAACTTGTTTGTCAAAATAGAATATTTATAAATACATAGATGAGAGACTCAATACTGACTGTCTGACTGTCTATGAAGCCTCTATAACACTGAGATGGATGTTGGGATACACCCCGCAACATCCTAATAAAGCAAAACTAGAAAAGTGATAAAAGAGTCGTCCGGAATACAAGGAGGCTCACCACTGACTCTGGAGTGCTCGACTGGATCAACGACATGCTGGTTGCTGATCCTGATTACCTGCATCTGCATCATAATAAGATGCAGGCCAACTGGCATCAGTACATTGAATGTACGAGTATGCGAGTTGGAAAGCTAAAAAACAACTTAAACTTGAAAGGAGTACAAAGGAACACTTACCTTGGCTCTGTTCAACTCATGAATAACTGAACCCAATATAAAGCAATAAGACACATGCAATATATAAATCTTGTAAAACAGAGTAAACAACTTAGTACGTTAAGGATAAAGCGATAACAAACTCAACTTAACTTATATAACTGTAATATAACTTTAGTGGGAGATTCTCTAACCAACAACCACCACTATGAGCCCTAGTGATGATACAACGTTTTACCTCATGTTGCCCAAGGACTATCCTATACCTTGCCATGATATAGGACCTTACTTAACTTAGTGGATCCACTAGCTTAACTTACGTGATCATCTAAAAAGTATGACCTGTGAAGTCCCATGTTTGGCTACATGGTTCTTATGGAGAGTTGAGTTAATATGAACTCGCGTCCCCAATTCGGTGCTCAATACTACTCCCAAAAATACTTTAGCTCATAAGTGTTTTAAACACCTCTTTCTAGAGTTTTATATAATTGCTCAAAGTTTAGCCCATAGGCTCTCTTGAAAAACATAGCTCCTTTCTTACTCAAATGTGAAAACATTTATAAACTTCTTTGGGAATACTTAGTTCCCTAATAACTTTTGAGAAATGAACTCAACTCTTTACACTTTACTTTACTTGAAACTTGAGCCTTAAAACGAAGTTTAAACGTTTAATAATGACTCTTGAAAACTTTAAGAAACTTGCTTTGATTTGCTTCTTAACTTCTAGAATTGACTCTTAAATTCACTTGACTTAGATCTTAACTTTCCTTGAATTGGATTATGGATTCAACGTTCATGATCTAATGTTTATGGATAATTTCATGATGTTTAGATGTACCTTAGAGTGTTGAAATCTACTAGAAATCATTGGTACATTACTAAGGAACACATACAAAAAAGTGGGGAACGAATGGGGAGAACTGGAGTCCCTGGCGCTCTGAGAGGCGCAGGGCGCCAACCCTTAAACTTCAGAGGACTAGCTGGGGAGCACTGGCTGGCGCGGCGCCCTAAGGGGTGAACTTCATAACCCTTTATGGGGCTCACTGGCTGGCGCGATGCCCCTCCCCTTTCCCCAGAAATTCGAGTTTTCTCCTTTATTTTTCCAACTCTAAACCCCCTTAACTACAAAGGTTCTTACCCGAAACAATAAGAATCAATGGTACCCTCAACATACAATACATTTAACTCGAAAATTCACCCGGAAACACTAATCAAACCAACAAGAGACTTCAACAACACAACCACAAAAATTCAACAAAACCCAACACTATGTGATCTCTCATACCTAGTAGGGATCACCCCCGACAATATCCACGACAATCTTGACGAACTTTGGTTCTTCTTCTGCTTTCTCCTCTTCTCTCCTTTTCTTTCTATCTTATCTCACAACCCTAACAATAACTTATTAAAGGGAAAACTGATATAAAATAATCTTAGACCCTTAATATACAACCAAAAGAAAAGGTTAGAGAAAAGACCAAACCTCCCTTAAAAATTCGGATTGAACTTCCCTTATTCCAACAGCCCAACTTCCAAACGACATAACTCACTCATACAGACTCGGAATCGTGCAAACTCGGCGGTGTTGGAAAGATAATTCCAAGAGATTTCTAAAAATAACTGTAAATACACGTAAATCATCCTTATCTAGGATTTTTGACTATTTAAAGTTGACCAAAAGCTCACTTTTTCCGTACTTAACTAAATTTCCAGATTTGCATTCTTTCCAAAAATGACTATTTCCAATTATAAGCTTCTTCATAGTTATTTCAAATTGCAAGATGTTACAATATCTCCCCCTTAGAAACATTCGTCTTCGAATGAGATTAATCTTACTAGGCTAAGGGTGTAACATCAAACTCAAACACCCAACAAGCAAAATGCAAACAACAACATGCTCACTATAATTAAAGAGCACTAAGAAGGAAATTAGAACCTTGATCTAGATTTCCTCTAGATTCAAAGAGATGAGGATATCTCTTCTTCATGTCCTCTTCAGCTTCCCAAGTAGCTTCCTCAACAAATTGGTTCCTCCAAAGGTCCTTGACTGATGCTACCTCTTTTGTTTTCAACCTGCGAACCTAGCGATCTAAAATCTGAAAAAGAATCTCCCCATAAGATAAGCTATCCATGATCCAAATATTTTCAGTAGGTATGATCAACGAAGGATCGCCCATGCACTTCTTCAACATGGAGATGTGAAAAATCGGATGAACCGCTGCTAGTTCCTATGGTAGCTCTAACTCATAAGCTACATTGCCAACCCTCTTGACCATGCGATAAGGTCCAATATATCGGGGACTAAGTTTCCCATTCTTACCAAACCTCATAACTCCCTTCATGGGTGAAACTTTCAAATATACCCAATCATCTACTTCAAATTCTATTGCCCTTCTCCTAACATCAGCGTAGGAATTTTGACGACTCTGTGCCATTTTCAACCCTTCTTGAATCACTTTCACCTTCTCCATAGCTTGGTTAACTAAATCTGGTTCTATCAACCCTACTTCACCAACTTCAAACCATCCAATAGGAGATCCACATCTCCTCCCATAAAGAGTTTCATATGGAGCCATTTGGATGCTAGAGTGATAACTATTGTTGTAAGCAAACTCAATGAGAGGTAGGTGATCATTCCAATTACCCTTGAAATCAATCACACAAGCCCTCAACATATCTTCTAAAGTCTGAATAGTGCACTCTGCGTGCCCATCCGTCTAAGGATGAAAGGTAGTACTTAAGTTCACCTTTGAACCCAAGCCTTACTTAAAAGATTTCCAGAATTGTGCACCTCTATCTGAAATAATAGAGACTGGGACTCCATGAAGTCTTACAACCTCCTGAATATATAACTCGGCATAATCTTCTGCTGAATGGGTAGTCTTTACCAGCAGAAAATGGGCTGATTTTGCTATTCTGTCGACAATTACCCAAATATAATCAAGCTGTCTGCGAGACCTTGGCAAGCTGTGATCAAATCCATATTGATCATCTCCCACTTCCATTCTGGAGGTTCAATATTCTGCGCCAAACCACTGGGCCTTTGGTGCTCGACTTTCACTTGCTGGCAATTTGGACACTTAGAAACAAACTCTGCAATACATTTCTTCATGCTATTCCACTAATAAACTTCTGCCAAGTCACGATACATCTTTGTGGAACCTGGATGAATGGAATATGTGGAGCTATGGGCTTCCTTCATGATCCTCTCTTGAAGTCCATCCACCATTGGTACAAAAAATCTACCTTGATATCTCAAAACACCATCTCCCCCTTGTTCAAAAGCTAATACTCTTTGCTTTTGAACATTTGCCTTAGACTCAAGCAAAATGGGATCTTGGTTTTTTTTCTCTTTCACTTCTGAAACTAATGATGACTCGGCCCCGTTCATCATCACTACTCCTCCTTCTGTGGAATCCATGAGTCTGACTCCTAGGCATGCTAGTATGTGCACATCTTTTGCTAACTCTCTCTTTCCTTCTTCAATATGGGCGGTGCTACCCATAGACAACCTGCATAAGGAATCAGAAACAACATTAGCCTTACCTGGGTGGTACAGAATACTCATATCATAATCCTTGATTATTTCTAACGACCTCCTCTATCTCAGATTAAGCTCTTTCTGAGTGAACACATATCAAAGATTCTTGTGATCAGTGAATACATCAACATGTACACCATACAAGTAATGACGCCATATCTTCAAAGCAAATACTAAAACAGCCAACTCTAAGTCATGGGTTGGGTAGTTCTTCTCATGAACCTTCAACTGTCTGGAGGCATAGGCTATAACGTTGCCATTCTTCATTAAGACACAACCCAAACCAACTCTAGATGCATCACAATACACCACAAAACCTTGAGTACCTTCTGGTAAAGTCAAAACTAGCGCAGTAGTCAACCTCTTTTTCAATTCTTCAAAACTTTTATCACAAGCTTCAGACCATTGAAATTTCACTATTTTCTGTGTCAACTTGGTCAAAGGAGATGAAATAGACGAATACCCCTCTACAAACCTTCTATAACAGCCAACTAAACCCAAGAAACTCCTAATATCAGTTGGAGATGTGGGTCTAGGCCAATTCTGCACTACCTCAATTTTCCGAGTATTAACTTTAATTCCATCACCAGACACAATGTGGCCTAGGAATGCCACAGACTCAAGACAAAACTCACACTTAGAGAACTTGGCATACAACTCCTTATCTTTCAAACTCTGAAGAACTATTCTGAGATGACTAGCATTATCTTCTTCATTCCTTGAATAGATTAGTATGTCATCAATGAAGACGATAACAAACATATGTAAATAAGGTTTGAAGACTATATTTATAAGGTCCATGAATGTTGCTCGTGCATTGGTCAAACCAAAGAACATGACCAAAAATTCAAAATGACCATATCTGGTTCTAAAAGCTGTCTTTGGAATATCACATTCCCTGACTCTTAATTGATGATAGCCTGGTCTGCGGTTAATTTTTGAAAAATAGGTGGCACCATGAAGCTGATCGAAAAGATCATCTATCCTCGGAAGAGGATACTTATTCTTGATGGTAACCTTGTTCAACTGTCGGTAGTCTATACACATACTAAGGGAACCATCTTTCTTTCTTACAAACAAGAATTGAGCGCCCCAAGGTGAGACACTCGGTCGAATGAAACCCTTATCTAGAAGATCTTTCAACTGCTCTTTCAAATCCTTAAACTCTGCTTGTGCCATTCTATATGGCGGAATAGAGATAGGACGAGTACCTGGAATGATGTCTATGCCGAAATCTATTTCTCTCCCAGGAGGAACTCCAGGTAGGTCATTAGGAAAAACTTCTGGAACTCTCTTACTACAGGAACTGACTGAATGTGAGGTATCTCAACACTAGAGTCATTAACTCGGACTAAGTGATAGACATAACCCTTCAAAACCAACTTTCTCGCCTTAAGGTATGAAATAAAAACACCCTTAGGCACTGCTGAACTACTACTCCACTCCATGACTGGCTCATTTGAAATTTGAAACTTGACAACTCGATTTCTACAATTTATCGAAGCATAACAGACATGAAGCCAGTCCATACCTAGAATGACATCAAAATCTACCATGTCTAACTCAACTAAATCAGCCATGGTTCTCTTGTGATTGATGGAAACAGGACAATCTCAAACACCCAACAAGTAAAATGCAAACAACAACATGTTTACTATAATTAAAGAGCACTAAGAAGGAAATTAGTACCTTGATCTAGATTTCCTCTAGATTCAAAGAGATGAGGATATCTCTTCTTCATGTGCTCTTCAGCTTCCCAAGTAGCTTCCTCAACAAATTGGTTCCTCCAAAGGTCCTTGACTGATGCTACCTCTTTTGCTTTCAACCTGCGAACCTAGCGATCTAAAATAAGAACATTAATCCCCTCATAAGATAAGCTATCCTTGATCCCAATATTTTCAGTAGGTATGATCAACGAAGGATAGCCCATGCACTTCTTCAACATGGAGATGTGAAAAACCAGATGAACCACTGCTAGTTCCTCTGGTAGCTCCAACTCATAAGCTACATTGCCAAACATCTTGACGATGCGATAAGGTCCAATATACCGAGGACTAAGTTTCCCCTTCTTACCAAACCTCATAACCACCTTCATGGGTGAAACTTTCAAATATACCCAATCATCTACTTCAAACTTTAACGCCCTTCTCCTAACATCAGTGTAGGATTTTTGACGACTCTGTGCCGTTTTCAACCTCTCTTGATTCACTTTCACCTTCTCCATAACTTAGTTAACTAAATCTGGTCCTATCAACCCTGATTAACCAACTTCAAACCAACCAATAGGAGATCGACATCTCCTCCCACAAAGAGCTTCATATGGATCTATTTAGATGCTAGAGTGATAACTGTTGTTTTAAGCAAACTCAATGAGAGGTACGTGATCATTCCAATTACCCTTAAAATCAATCACACAAGCCCTCAACATATCTTCTAAAGTCTGAATAGTGCGCTCTGCTTGCCCATCAGTCTGAGGATGAAAGGCAGTACTTAAGTTCACCTTTGAACCCAAGCCTTACTGAAAAGATTTACAGAAATGTGCAGTAAATTGTGCACCTCAATTTGAAATAATGGAGACTGGGACTCCATGAAGTCTTACATCCTCCTGAATATATAAACTGGCATAATCTTCTGCTGAATGGGTAGTCTTTACCAGTAGAAAATAGGCTTATTTTGTCCTTCTGTCGACAATTTCCCAAATAGAATCAAGCTGTCTGCGAGACCTTGGCAAGCCTGTGATGAAATCCATATTGATCATCTTCCACTTCCATTCAGGAAGTTCTATATTCTGCGCCAAACCACCGGGCCTTTGGTGCTCGACTTTCACTTGCTGGCAATTTGGACACTTAGCAACAAACTCTGCAATACATTTCTTCATGTTATTCCACCAATAAACTTCTCTCAAGTCATGATACATCTTTGTCGAACCTGGATGAATGGAATATCTAGAGCTATGGGCTTCTTCCATGATCCTCTCTTGGAGTTCATCCACCATTGGTACACAAAATCTATCTTGATATCTCAAAACACCATCTGCCCCTTGTTCAAAAGCTAATACTCTTTGATTTTGAAAAAATGCTTTAGACTCAAGCAAAATGGGATCTTGGTCTTTTTTCTTTTTCACTTCTCACACTAATGATAACTCGACCCCGTTCATCACCACTACTCCTCCTTCTGCGGAATCCATGAGTCTGACTCCTATGCGTGCTAGTCTGTGCACATCTTTTGCAAACTCTCTCTTTTCTTCTTCAATATGGGCGGTGCTACCCATATACAACCTGCATAATAAATTAGCAACAACATTAGCCTTACCTGGGTGGCACAAAATACTCAGATCATAATCCTTGAGTATTTCTAACGACCTCATTTGTCTGAGATTAAGCTCTTTCTCAGTGAACACATATCGAAGACTCTTGTGATCAGTGAATACATCAACATGTACACCATACAAGTAATGACGCCATATCTTCAAAGCAAATACTACAACAGCAAACTCTAAGTCATAGGTTGGGTAGTTCTTCCGATGAACCTTCAACTGTATGGAGGCATAGGCTATAACCATCCCATTCTTCATTAAGACACAACCCAAACCAACTCTAGATGCATCAGAATACACCACAAAACCTTGAGTACCTTCTGGTAAAGTCAAAATTAGGGCAGTAGTCAACCTCTTTTTCAATTCCAGAAAGCTTTTGTCACAAGCTTTAGACCATTAAAATTTCACTGTCTTCTGAGTCAACTTGGTCAAAGGAGATGAAATAGACGAAAACCCCTATACAAATCTTCTATAATAGTCAGTTAAACCCAAGAAACTCATAATATCAGTTAGAGATGTGGGTCTAGGCCAATTCTGCAGTGCCTCAATTATCCGAGTATTAAGTTTAATTCCATCACCAGACACAATGTGGCCTAGGAATGCCACAGACTCAAGCCAAAACTCACACTTAGAGAATTTGGCATACAACTCCTTATCTTTCAAACTCTGAAGAACTATTCTGAGATGACTAACATTATCTTCTTTATTCCTTGAATAGATTAGTGTGTCATCAATGAAGACAATAACAAACACATCTAAATAAGGTTTGAAGACTTTATTCATAAGGACCATGAATGTTTTTGGTGCATCGGTCAAACCAAAGAACATGACCAAAAATTCAAAATGACCATATTTGGTTCTAAAAGTTGTCTTTGGAATATTACATTCCCTTACTCTTAATTGATGATAGCCTGGTCTGCGGTCAATTTTCAAAAAACAGGTGGCACACTGAAGCTGATCGAAAAGATCATCAATCCTCGGAAGAGGACACTTATTCTTGATGGTAACCTTGTTCAACTGGTGGTAGTCTATACACATCCTAAGGGAACCATCTTTCTTTCTCACAAACAAGATTAGAGCGCCCTAAGGTGAGACATTCAGTCGAATGAAACCCTTATCTAGGAGATCTTTCAACTGCTCTTTCAACTCTGCTGGCGTCATTCGATATGGTGGAATAGAGATAGGACGAGTACCTGGAATGATGTCTATGCCAAAATCTATTTCTCTCTCAAGAGGAACTCCAGGTAGGTCATCAGGAAAAACTTCTGAAAACTCTCTTACTACAGGAACTGACTGAATGGGAGGTATCTCAACACTAGAGTCATTAACTAGGACTAAGTGATAGACACAACCCTTCGAAACCAACTTTCTCGCCTTAAGGTATGAAATGAAATGACCCTTAGGCACTGCTGAGCAACTATTCCACTCCATGACTGGCTCATTTGTAATCTGAAACTTGACAACTCGATTTCTATAATCTATCGATGCATAACAGGCATGAAGCAAGTCCATACCTAGAATGATATCAAAATCTACCATGTCTAACTCAACTAAATCAGCCATGGTTCTCTTGTGATTGATGGAAACATGACAATCTCGATAGACTCTTTCTGCTAGAATAGACTCCCTAAAAGGTGTAGAAACACAAAAGGGTTCACCAAGTCTTTCAGGAAGAATATCAAACTTATTTACAACATATGAAGTTACAAATGATAAACTTGCTCTTAGGTCTAGCAAAGCATACACATCAAAAGCAAAGACTTTGATCATACCAGTGACAACATCTGGAGATTCTCTTGCTCATGGTGACTGGTGATTGCATAGAAGCGGTTTGCTCCCCCGCCAGTACCAGAAGTAGCTCCGGTAGGTGCAGCCCTATCTGGTGGAGCAACTGATGAAGACTGGGCTTTATTGTCTAGATTTCCACTACCTTGCTTATTCTTAAAACACTCTTTCAAGAAGTGTCCCTCTTGTCCACACTTAAAACAACTTGTCTGGCCATCACGACACTTACCTGGGTGGGTTTTACCACACCTAGCACATGCAAGAGTCAAACTACCTCATTGTGCCACACTACTTGGGACTGTACTGGTCTAGCCTTGAAGTCTTGCGAATTCTGGCCATTATACTGACCTCTGAATCTGGTGCAGGTGCCCTAGCAGATGATGGAGCAGGTCCCTTTTGTCTTTGTTGAAAGGACGAACGGTTCACATTACCTTTCTACTGCCTGGACTCATTTCCGGTCTTAGCTTTCTTATTTCTGAACTCTTCCCTGTCCCTCAGCTTCTCTTCCTCAACCTTCTAGACATAATCCATCAACCTTGATATGTCCATGCCCCCGATATGCATTACAGCCCTACCTTCCTTACTTGACAGACGAGACAGCCCAGCAACAAACAAGCCAATTCTACTCCTCATGTACGCAACCATCTCCAGAGCATAACGAGATACTTGGGTGAACTTCAACCCATACTCATGAACACTCAAAAAATCATGCTTAGCTGTGAGGAACTCACGTACCTTGGCCTCTTTCAATTCTCGAGGAAAGAAACGCCCCAAGAAAGCTTCCTGAATACATGCCGAACTCGCAGGTGGTGCATCATCAGCTCTGCCCCCTTTCCACTGGTCGAACCACTTTCTAGCAATATCCTTCAATTGATACGTAGCTAGTTCAACTCGCTCAGTATCTACCACATGCATCACATCAAATTCCTTCTTCAGCTCCTCGATGAAGTTCTCTGGATCCTCAGTAGTGCTCGAACCTATGAAACTCGGAGGATTTATCCCCAAGAACTGACGAATCCTTGAAGTGTCAGCTCCTTCATGTCGAGCTCCCCTTTGCTAACCAATCTAGTTAGTTATAGCTTGACTCAGTATCCTAATTGCCTCTCTGAACTCAACATTAGTAACTTCGCCTTGAGGTTGCACGTTCGGTGCATAAGGTACCCCTTGCTCTTGTGGTTCAACATTTCTCCTAGCTGGGCGACCTCGTCTTGCTCTTCGTGGAGGCATGGTTATCTGAAACACGCACAAGCACGAATTAAGGGGAAACTTTTAGAGATAAACCATAACGGACGAGATGGAAATGAAGGAAGTGAAGAATTTCCTAAATGTTTCAGCCTTCTAATTATAGATGTGGCGCGCTTCACACCGATAACTAGGACTCTACAGACACGGCTTCATAGACTCCCTAGGACTCTTGAACTCTATGCTCTGATACCAAGTTTGTCACACCCCGAGACTACATCATGGGTAGGACTGGCACTTGAATACCTTTGCTGGCCCCAATCAAACCCTTGTCCAGGCTTACGTAACTCAACGGAAGAATTAACTCAACAGAATAACTCAATGCAATAAAAGATCATAAAATAACTTAAATTATAAAATCTAGCCAAAAAAGGTAACTTGTGTCTAAAAATAGAATATTTATAAATATATAGATGAGAGACTCAATACTGACTGTCTGGCTGTCTATGAAGCCTCTATAACACTGAGATGGATGTTGGGACAGACCCCGCAACATCCTAATAAAGCAAAATTAGGAAAGCAATAAAAGAGTCCTCCGGAAAACAAGAAGGCTCACCACTGACTTTGGAGTGCTCGACTTGATCAACGGTGTGCTGGATACTGATCCTGATTACCTGCGTCTGCATCATAATAAGATGCAGGCCAACTAGCATCAGTACATTTAATGTACGAGTATACCAGTTGGAAAGCTAAACACCAACTTAAGCTTGAAAGGAGTACAAAGGAACACATACCTTGGCTATGTTCAACTCATGAATAACTGAACCCAATATAAAGCAATAAGACACATGCAATGTATAAAGCATATAAAACAGTGTAAACAACTTAGTTCCTTAAGGATAAAGCCATAACAAACTCAACTTTACTTATATAACAATAATTTAACTTTAGTGGGAGATTCTTTAACCGACAACCACCACTATGAGACCTAGTGCTGATACAATGTTTTACCTCACGTTGCCCAAGAACCATCCTATACCTTGCCGTGATATAGGACCTTACTTAACTTAGTGGATCCACTAGCTTAACTTACGTGATCATCTAAAAAGTATGACCCGTTAAGTCCCATGTTTGGCTAAATGGTTCTTATGGAGAGTTGAGTTAATATGAACTCGCGTCCCCAATTCGGTGCTCAATGCTACTCCCGAAAATACTTTAGCTCATAAGTGTTTTAAACACCTCTTTCTTTAGTTAAAGATAGCTGCTCAAAGTTTAGCCCATAGGCTCTCTTGGAAAACATAGCTCCTTTCTTACTCAAATGTGAAAAAAATTATAAACTTCTTTGGGAATACTTAGTTCCCTAATAACTTTCGAGAAATGAACTCAATTCTTTACTCTTTACTTTACTTGAAACTTGAGCCTTAAAACGAAGTTTAAACGTTTAATAAAGACCCTTGAAAACTTTAAGAAACTTGCTTTGACTTGCTTCCTAACTTCTAGACTTGAATATTAACTTCACTTGACTTATATCCTAACTTTCCTTGAATTGGATTATGGATTCAAGGTTCATGATCTAATGTTTATGGATTATTTCATGATGTTTAGATGTATCATAGAATGTTGAAATCAACTAGAAAACATTGTTACATTACTAAGGAACACATACGAAAAAGTAGGGAACGAATGGGGAGTACTGGCGTCCCTGGCGCTCTGAGAAGCGCGGGGAGCCAGCCCTCAAACTTCAGAGAACTAGCTGGGGCACACTGGCTGGCGCGACGCCCCAGTGGGTGACCTTCAGAACCCCTTTTGAGGGATGCTGGCTAGCGCAACGCCCCAACGCTTTCCCTAGAAAATTTGACTTTTCTCCTTTATTTGTCCAATTCTAAACCCCCTTAACTTCAAAGGTTCTTACCCCAAACAATTAGAATCAATGGCACCCTCAACATACAATAGATTTAACTCAAAAATTCACCCAGAAACACTAATCAAACCAACAAGAGACTTCAACAATACAACCACAAGAATTCAACAAAACACAACACTATGTGATGTCTCATACCTAGTAGGGATCACCCCCGATGATATCCACGTCAATCTTGACGAACTTTGCTTCTTCTTCTCCTTTCTCATCTTCTCTCCTTTTCTTTCTATCTTATCTCACAACCCTAACTCTAACTTTTTAAAGGGAAAACTGATATAAAATCAGATTAGACCCTTAATATAAAACCAAAAGAAGAGGTTAGGGAAAAGACCAAACTACCCTTAAAAATTCGGATTGAACTTCCCTTATTCCAACAGCCCAACTTCCAAACGACATAACTCACTCATACAGACTCGGAATCGTGCAAACTCGGCAGCGTTGGAAAGATAATTCCAATAGCTTTCCAAACTTAACTTGAAATACACCTAATTCATCCTGATCTAGGATTTTTGACTATTTGAAGTTGAGCAAAAACTCATTTTTTCCTTACTTAACTAAATTTCCAGATTTGCATTCTTTCCAAAAATGACTATTTCCAATTATAAGCTTCTTCATAGTTATTTCAAATTGCAAGATGTTACAATATCTCCCCCTTGGAAACATTCATCCTCGAATGAGATTACTCTTACGAGGCTAAGGATGTAACATCAAACTCAAACACCCAACAAGCAAAATGCAAACAACAACAACATGCTCACTATAATTAAAGAGCACTAAGAAGGAAATTCGTACCTTCATCTACATTTCCTCTAGATTCAAAGAGATGTGGATATCTCTTCTTCATGTCCTCTTCAGCTTCCCAAGTAGCTTCCTCAGCAAATTGGTTCCTCCAAAGGACCTTGACTGATGGTACCTCTTTTGTTTTCAACCTGCGAACCTGGCGATCTAAAATCTAAACAGGAATCTCCTCATAAGATAAACTATCCTTGATCCCAATATTTTCAGTAGGTATGATCAACGAAGGATCACCCATGCACTTCTTCAACATGTAGATGATAAAAACCGGATGAACCACTGGTAGTTCATGTGGTAGCTCCAACTCATAAGCTACATTGCCAACCATCTTGACTATGCGATAAGGTCCAATATACCAGGGACTAAGTTTCCCCTTCTTACCAAACCTCATAACCCCTTCATGGGTGAAACTTTTAAATATACCAAATCATCTACTTCAAACTTTAACGCCCTTCTCCTAACATCAGTGTAGGATTTTTGACGACTCTGTCACGTTTTCAACCTCTCTTGATTCACTTTCACCTTCTCCATAGCTTGGTTAACTAAATCTGATCCTATCAACCCTGCTTTACCAACATCAAACCATCCAATAGGAGATCGACATCTCCTCCCATAAAGAGCTTCATATGGAGCCATTTGGATGCTAGAGTGATAACTATTGTTGTAAGCAAACTCAATGAAAGGTAGGTGATCATCCCAATTACCCTTGAAATCAATCACACAAGCCCTCAACATATCTTCTAAAGTCTGAATAGTGCGCTCTGCTTGCCTATCAGTCTGAGGATGAAAGGTAGTACTTAAGTTCACCTTTGAACCCAAGCCTTTCTCAAAAGATTTCCATAATTTTGCAGTAAATTGTGCACCTCTATTTGAAATATTGGAGACTAGGACACCATGAAGTCTTACAACCTCCTGAACATATAACTCGGCATAAGCTTGTGCTGAATGAGTAATCTTTACCGGCAGAAAATGGGATTGTTTTGTCCTTCTGTCGACAATTTCCCAGATAGAATCAAGTTGTCTGCGAGACCTTGGCAAGCCTGTGATGAAATCCAAATTGATCATCTCCCACTTCCATTCTAGAAGTTCTATATTCTACGCCAATCCACCAGGACTTTGGATCTCGACTTTCACTTGCTGGCAATTTGGACACTTAGCAACAAACTCTACAATACATTTCTTCATGCTATTCCACCAATAAACTTCTCTCAAGTCACGATACATCTTTGTGGAACCTGGATGAATAGAATATCTGGAGCAATGGGCTTCCTCCATGATCCTCTCTTGGAGTTCATCCACCATTGGTACACAAAATCTACCTTGATATCTCAAAACACCATCTTCCCCTTATTCAAAAGCTAATACTCTTTGCTTTTGAACATTTGCCTTCAACTCAAGCAAAATTGGATCTTCATCTTTTTTCTCTTTTACTTCTGACACTAATGATAACTCGGCCCTGTTCCTCACCTCTACTCCTTTTTCGGCGAAATCCATGTGTCTGACTCCTAGGCGTGCTAGTCTATGCACATCTTTTGCTAACTCTCTCTTTCCTTCTTCAATATGGGCGGTGCTACCCATAGACAACCTGCCTAAGGAATCATCATCAACATTAGCCTTACCTAGGTCGTACAGAATACTCACATCATAATCCTTGAGTAATTCTAACCACCTCCTCTGTCTCAAATTAAGCTCTTTCTGAGTGAACACATATCGAATACTCTTGTGATCAGTGATATCATCAATATGTACACCATACAAGTAATGACGCCAAATGTTCAATTCAAATACTACAGCAGCCAACTCTAAGTCATGGGTTGGGTAGTTCTTCTCATGAACCTTCAACTGTCTGAGTCATAGGCTATAACCTTGCCATTCTTCATTAAGAAACAACCCAAACCAACTCTAGATGTATCACAATACACCACAAAATATTGAGTACCTTCTGGTAAGGTCAAAACTGGGGCAGTAGTCAACCTCTTTTTCAATTCCTGAAAGCTTTTCTCATAAACTTCAGACCATTGAAATTTCACAGCCAACTTGGTCAAAGTAGATGAAATAGAGGAATACCCCTCTACAAACCTTCTATAATAGCCAGCTAAACCCAAGAAACTCCTAATATCAGTTAGAGATGTGGGTCTAGGCTAATTCTGCACTTCCTCAATTTTTCGAGTATTAACTTTAATTCCATCACTAGACACAATGTGGCATAGGAATGCCATAGACTCAAGCCAAAACTGACACTTAGAGAACTTGGCATACAACTCCTTATCTTTCAAACTCTGAAGAACTATTCTGAGATGACTAACATGATCTTCTTCATTCCTTGACTAGATTAGTATGTCATCAATGAAGACGATAACAAACATATATAAATAAGGTTTGAAGACTCTATTCATAAGGTCCATGAACGTTGCTGGTGCATTGGTCAAACCAAAGAACATGACCAAAAATTCAAAATGACCATATCTGGTTCTAAAAGCTATCTTGGGAATATCACATTCCCTCACTCTTAATTGATGATAGCCTGATATGAAGTCAATTTTCGAAAAACAGGTGGCACCCTGAAGCTGATCGAAAAGATCATCAATCCTCGGAGAAGGATACTTATTCTTGATGGTAACCTTGTTCAACTGGCGGTAGTCTATACACATCCTGAGGGAGCCATCTTTCTTTCTCACAAACAAGACCGGAGTGCCCCAAGGTGAGTCACTCGGTTGAATGAAACCCTTATCTAGGAGATCTTTCAATTACTCTTTCAACTCTTTCAACTCTGCTGGTGCCATTCTATATGGCGGAATAGAGATAGGTCGAGTTCCTAGAATGATGTCTATGCCAAAATATATTTCTCTCTCTGGAGGAACTCCGGGCAGGTCATCAGGAAAAACTTCTGGAAACTCTCTTACTACAGGAACTGACTGAATGGGAGGTATCTGAACACTAGAGTCATTAACTCAGACTAAGTGATAGACACAACCCTTTAAAACCAACCTTCTCGCCTTAAGGTATGAAATGAAACGACCCTTAGGCACTGCTGAACTACTACTCCACTCCATGACTGGCTCATTTGGAATCTGAAACTTGACAACTCCAGTTCTACAATCTATCGATGCATAAAAGGCATGAAGCCAGTCCATACCTAGAATGACATCGAAATCTACCATGTCTAAGTCAACTAAATCAGCCATGGTGCTCTTGTGATTGATGGAAACAGGACAATAACGATAGACTCGTTCTGCTAGAATAGACTCCCCAACAGGTGTAGAAACATAAAAGGGTTCACCAAGTCTTTCAGGAAGAATATCAAACTTATTTGCAACGTAAGGGGTTGCAAAAGATAAACTTGCTCCTGGGCCTAGCAAAGCGTACACATCAAAAGCAAAGACTTTGATCATACCAGTGACAACATCTGGAGAACTCTCTTGCTCATGGCGACTGGTGATAGCATAGAGGCGGTTTTCTCCCCCGCCAATACCAGAAGTAGCCCCTCTAGGTGCAGGCCTGTCTGGTGGAGCAACTGATGAAGAATGGGCCCTATTGCCTAGATTTCCACTACCTTGCTTATTCTTAGGACACTCTTTCAAGAAGTGTCCCTCTTGTCAACACTTAAAACAACATGTCTGGCCATCACGACATTTACCTGGGTGGGTTCTAGCACACCTAGCACATACAGGAGTCAAACTACCTTCTTGTGCCACACTACCTGGGGACTGTACTGCTATAACCTTGAAGTCCTTTGAATTCTGGCCATTAAACTCACCTCTAAATCTGGGTGCAGGTTCCGTAGAAGATGATGGAATAGGTCCCTTTTGTCTTTGTTAAAAGGAAGAACGGTTTGCATTACCTTTCTGCTGGCCGAACTAATTTCCAGTCTTAGCTTGCTTTCTTATTTCTGAACTCTTCCCTGTCCCTCAGCTTCTCTTCTTCAACCTGTTGAATATAAACCATCAATCTTGATATGTCCATGTCCCCGATAAGCTTTGCAGCCCTACCTTCCTTACTTGACAGACGAGACAGCCCAGCAACAAACAAGCTCATTCTACTCCTCATGTCCGTAACCATCTCCGGAGCATAACGGGATAGTTGGGTGAACTTCAACCCATACTCATGAACACTCAAAGAATCCTTCTTAAGTGTGAGGAACTCACGTACCTTGGCCTCTTTCAATTCTCGAAAAAAAGAAACGCCCCAAGAAAGCTTCCTCAAAAGAGGCCCAACTCGCAGGTGGTGCATCCTCAGCTCTGCCCCTTTTCAACTGGTCGAAACAGGTTCTAGCAACATCATTCAATTGATACGTAGCTAGTTCAACTAACTCAGTATCTGCCACATGCATCACATCAAATAACTTCTTCAGCTCCTCAATGAAGTTCTCTGGATCCTCAGTAGTGCTCGAACCCATGAAACTCGGAGGACTCATCCCCAAGAACTCACAAATCCTTGATGGGTCAACTCCTTCATGTTGAGCTCCCCTTTGCTGACTAATCTGGTTAGTTACAGCTTGACTCGGTATCCTAATTGCCTCTCTAAACTCAGCATTAGTAACTTCGCCTTGAGGTTGTACGTTTGGTGCAGAAGGTACTCCTTGCTCCTGTGGTTCAATATTTCTCCTAGCTGGACGACCTCGTGCTGCTCTTCGTGGAGGCATGGTTATCTGAAACACGCACAAGCACGAATTAGGGGGAAACTTTTAGAGATAAACTCTCACGCACGAGATGGATATGAAGGAAGTGAAGAATTTCCTAAATGTTTCAGCCTTCTAATTATAGATGTGGCGCGCTTCACACCGATAACTAGGACTCTACAGACACGGCTTCATAGATTCCCTAGGACTCTTGAACTATGTGCTCTGATACTAAGTTTGTCACACCTCGAGCCTACACCCTGGGCGGGACTGGCACTTGAAGACCATTGCTGGCCCTAAGCGAACCCTTGGTCTGGCTTACCTAACTCAGCGGAAGACTTAACTCAATAGAATAACTCAATGTAATAAAAGATCATAAAATAACTTAAATGATAAAATCTGGCCAAAAAAGGCAACTTGTGTCTCAAAATAGAATATTTATAAATACATAGATGAGAGACTCAATACTGACTGTCTGACAGTCTATGAAGCCTCTATAACACTAAGATGGATGTTGGGACAGACCCCGCAACATCCTAATAAAGCAAAACAAGGAAACCCATAAAAGAGTCCTCCAGAATACAAAAAGGCTCACGACTGACTCTGATCAATGGTGTGCTGGATGCTGATCCTGATTACTTACGTTTGCATCATAATAAGATGTAGGCCAACTGGCATCAGTACATTGAATGTACGAGTATGCGAGTTGGAAAGCTAAACAACAACTTAAGCTAGAAAGGAGTACAAAGGAACACTTACCTTGGCTCTGTTCAACTCATGAATAACTGAACCCATTATAAAGCAATAAGACACATGCAATATATAAAGTTTGTAAAACAGTGTAAACAACTTAGTTCGTTAAGGATAAAGCCATAACAAACTCAACTTTACTTATATAACAGTAATATAACTTTAGTGAGAGATTCTTTAACCGACAACCACCACTATGAGCCCTAGTGATGATACAACGTTTTACCTCACATTTCCCAAGGACCATCCTATACCTTGACGTGATATGGGACCTTAATTAACTTAGTGGATCCTCTAGCTTAACTTACGTGATCATCTAAAAAGTATGACCCGTTTAGTCCCATGTTTTGCTACATGGTTCTTATGGAGAGTTGAGTTAATATGAACTCGCGTCCCCAATTTGATGCTCAATACTACTCCCGAAAATACTTTAGCTCATAAGTGTTTTAAACACCTCTTTCTTTAGTTTGAGATAATTGCTCAAAGTTTAGCCCGTAGGCTCTCTTGGAAAACATAGCTCCTTTCTTACTCAAATGTGAAAACATTTATAAACTTCTTTGGGAATACATAGTTCCCTAATAACTTTTGAGAAATGAACTCAACTCTTTACTCTTTACTTTATTGAAACTTGAGCCTTAAAATGAAGTTTAAATGTTTAATAAAGACTCTTGAAAACTTTTAGAAACTTACTTCGACTTGCTTCCTAACTTGTAGACTTGACCCTTAACTTCACTTGACTTAGATCCTAACTTTCCTTGAATTGGATTATGGATTCAAGGTTCATGATCTAATGTTTATGGATGATTTCATGATGTTCAGATATACCTTAGAGTGTTGAAATCAACTAGAAAACATTGGTACATTACTAAGGAACACATACAAAAAAGTGGGGAACGAACGGGGAGAACTGGCGTCCCTGGTGCTCTGAGAGGCGCGGGGCGCCAGCCCTCAAACTTCAGAGGACTAGTTGGGGCGCACTGGTTGGCGCAGCGCCCTAAGGGGTGAACTTCAGAACCCCTTTTGGGGCGCACTGGTTGGCGTGACGCCCACCCCTTTCCCTAGAAAATTTGACGTTTCTCCTTTATTTTTCCAACTCTAAATCCCCTTAACTTCAAAGGTTCTTACCCCAAATACTTGGAATCAATGGTACCCTCACCATACAATAGATTTAACTCGAAAATTCACCCGAAAGCACAAATCAAACCAACAAAAGACTTCAACAACACAACCACAAGATTTCAACAAAACACAACACTATGTGATCTCTCATACCTAGTAGGGATCACCTCCGATGATATCCACGACAATCTTGACGAACTTTGCTTCTTCTTCTCCTTTCTCATCTTCTCTCCTTTTATTTTTATCTTCTCTCACAACCCTAACTTTCACTTTTTAAAGAGAAAACTGATATAAAATCAGCTTAGAACCTTAATATACAACCAAAAGAAAAGGTTAGGGAAAAGACCAAACTACCCTTAAAAATTCGGATTGAACTTTCCTTATTCCAACAGCCCAACTTCCAAACGGCATAACTCACTCATACGGACTCGAAATCGTGCAAACTCGGTGGCATTGGAAAGATAATTCTTTCCAAGAGATTTCCAAACATAACTGGATTTACACCTAACTCATTCTGAGCTAGGAGTTATGATTGTTTGAAGTTGACCAAAAACTCAATTTTTCCTTAACTAAATTTCCAGATCTGCATTCTTTCCAAAAATGACTCTTTCCAATTATAAGCTTCTTCATAGTTATTTCAAATTGCAAGATGTTACATTAATGGTGGACTTTCCTCATATGCCTAACCTGCTAATGACTTTCGTACTCCCACAAGGTGCTACTTTGATACAATGAAGTTTTGATATTATCATGATTTAATCTATTATAAGTTTCATTTTTTAATTTACTATATGACCTCTGTATTTATGAATGATCTTTTACTCTAAAAAGGAAAAGTTAAATATAGATCCAAGGATCAATCAAGCATTTTTTATTCATTCTTTTCACACATTATATTTGTAGATTATGGTTCGTCTTGGCACCAAAAGCTCTTTCACATGTATCAATGTTTTACTTATCTTTTAAAGTTCTATCCTTTTATAGAATATCCTTGGTCATAACTCATTTCCGTATTTTCCTCTTCGTTTTCTATATTCATATTTTTATGTAGGGTTATTTTTTCTTTCATGTGGCTTTCTTATTTTTCGAGTGCAATTCCAACTTAATTAGGTGTTTTTTGTTACTTTGAAGTGTGCCACTTGACTCTTTTATAGCGTACCCTTCTTCCTATTCATATTTCTCTATTTATTCATCTACAATTCTATTTCAGGTTCCTTTTTGCTTTCATGTGGCCTTTTGATATTTTTAGTGTCAATCTTACTTAATTAGGCATTTTTTCTGATTATGAAGTGTGTCACTTGACTCTTTTCACCTAACAACCAAATATGTAAAATCTATAGTAGAAGTAAACTTTAGTACAATTATATATTCCTTGGTACAAGATGCTAATCTGCACCAGGATATTTAGGAATTATCATATATATATATATATATATATATATATATATATATATATAAGAGAACCTTAAGCCTGCCTACGTGGCATCACTACAAACTAGAATTTCCTTTTAATTTATTTATTTACAAAACTAGCCTTCTCCTTTAATAAAAAGTTGTGATTTTCTATGAAAAGTTGTGACTTTAATAAAGAGTTGCGACTTTTAAGAAAAGTTATGACTTTTATGACAAGTTTGACTCTTATGAAAAGTTGCGACTTTAATGAAGAGTTGCGACTTTTATGAAAATTTGTGACTTTTATGAAAGGTTGTGACCTTTCCGAATGGTTGCAACTTTTCCAAATAGTTGTAACATATCCGATAAGGCACAATAAATATATGTTCACACTACCCTTTGTTGTCTATAAATAGAGAGATTTCCTCTTACTTTAAAACAACGAATATTCGAACCTCTTCTTCTTCTTCACGATTAAATATTTGTGTACTTTGCTCGTGTTAAGTGGCTCACTGACACCGTTGCTTATGTTACAGATCCTGGTATGTATTTTTACAGTCGTTAATTTATGCTTATGCTATTAAGGATAAATGATAAGATGGAATAATTTTAATTTTCCTTTACATTATTAATGTTTGTTACTGTGAAATCTTATATGTAAGATAATATCGTGTTTTAGCTTTAATAACTGATAGATTTTAAGTATTATTTTATTAATTTCATTATACTAAATTCTTGCGCGAAGCGCGGCTAATTTTACTAGTTACGAAATAAACGACATGATTTTTTTTAAGCCAACTAAATGCTAATGCAAACTCTAATTGACATGTGTATGTGCAAATTCTTTGATCATGATTTTGTTCAAATTGACTGATCTTCTACATAATTTTGTAACAAATGACAAATACACCTGAACATGTGATGATACTGTTAAGATCTATGGGAACAGAAAAAAAATATAAGGAATTCAAATAAAAGAAACTAAGGTAATGTGGTAAATATTTAGTTTCTATATCTATTTTCCCCACAAAAGTAAGGAGAACTTAAAAATAGGCGAAAGCTTCTATTTTTCTCTCGGTGCATGTTAGCTTTACCTGCACCGTCCATGGGGAAGAGAACTCGGAAACCAACCCAAAAGGCTGTTATGGCACCAGAGGCTAAGGCATGTGTGGGTAATCAACAGAACAAGAAAGATCTGGACATAGTAGATGCTCCACCAGCAGACTTAGAAGTGAATACAACCTCTGAGAGTGATGAAGATAATAGCTCTATGAAGAATCTGACTAAAGGGAAACCAAGTAGGTATAAGGGAGTGCAAGTGAGATCTGGGTCAACATCAGTACAAATGAGTGGGGAAATAACTGAATGAAATATCAATGGAACAATAAAAAACAACAGTTAAGGGAACTGGGCTAGTACAACAACAATAGGAAGAGCTCATACAAGCCTCGAGTAGTAGAAGCAAACTCTCATGGGCAGATGAAGTTGAAATAGCAAATGCTCAAAATGCAAAACCCTTTGTCTCGGACAGTTTTGACATAGCCAAATTATCAAATGGTAGTTTCAAATTGGAATTTGTTGCTCCTGAAATTCATGGTACGTCATCTGTTTGTGAAATTACCTTAGAGGACATAAGTACTGAGTTATATTATTGGAGGAATGTTGTTGTATGTTATGTGTTGGGTGCTCACCCACCATTATCTGTACTGAATGGTTACATTAGAAGACAATGGGGACAGCATGGGATAAATAAGATTTCTATGTTGAAGAATGGAATTGTGCTGGCCAGATTTGATACTGCTGAGGGGAAGAATGTCGTGATTCAGGGCGGGATCTATCATTTTGATAACAAGCCATTCATTTTAAAGGCTTGGCAGCCGTGCATGGAATTTATAAGGGAGGAACTGTACACTATACAAATTACCAGGGTTAGACTTCAAGTATTGGAGCCAAAAGGGATTAACTAAGATTGGTAGTTTAATTGGTAAGCCTATGACGGTGGATAATCATATTGAAAAGGAGATGGGGTTGAATTTTGCGAGGCTTCCTAATTGAGGTGGAAATGAATGTGAAGCTGCCGGATAAAGTATTTTTTAAAAATGAGAAAAGAATATTAGTAGAACAGAAGGTCCAATATGAATGGAAGCAAAGTTTATGTAATTTCTGTAAGAAATATGGGCATGATGAAGAAGCTTGTAGGGCAAAGAAAGGCACAAAAAATGACCATCCTATGCAGCCCTAGGATCAAGACGAAAAGGAAATGACACCCATGGTGAAAGATGGTAACAATGACAAGACACATATGGATACAAAGGAAAGTGAGGCTAGCAGGAGCAATCAGAGTCCAAAAAGGAATGAACAGACAGGGTGGATAACCCCTACAAACAGGAATTGCAACAAGCAAATTCAACAAATAATACCACAGAGGGAAGGTAGTGTAACATAGGAAAACTTCTTCCAGGTACTGAATAAGTAAAAAACAGGTGAGCAGGTTGCAGGAATCCCAACCAGAAAAGGGGGAGGTAGTGTTAAACCTCTCTCTGTTGTTGGATAGTATCATGTGCTAGAATGTTAGGGGCTTCAATGCTCCTAACAAAAAAAAGGAAGTGAAACTCCTGTGTAATAAAGAAAATATAGGACTTCTAGGGATGGTGGAGACAAAAGTTAAGGTCAATAAGATGGAAAAAATGGCCAGCAAACTGTTTGGAGGATACGGGTATATAACCAACTTGGCAGACCATTACAATGGTAGAGTATGGGTGACTTGGAGACCTGACTGGTTTAAGGTGACTCTTATTAGTAGTAATGCACAGGCTATAACATGCGAAGTGGAAAATGTGGCTTTGCAAAGAGAATTTATCTTCAGAATTGTGTACGCTTTCAACACAAGAGAAGAGAGGAGAAGTTTATGGAGTTATTTAGAGGAAGTGAATGCAGGAATTAACATTCCATGGTTGATCATGGGGCATTTTAATGCTTTGTTAAAGATGGAGGATAGATTAGGAGGAAATCCTATAAGTCTAGTGGAGGTTGCTGATTTTCAGAATTGTGTGGAGAGGTGTGAATTACTAGAAATGATTCAAAAAGGCAGTAGGTATTCGTGGAGTGACAGACATGGTGATAACAGAATCCTTTCAAAGTTAGATTGGGTTTTTGTCAACACTAATTGGCTGAACTCCATGCCAGACTACTATGCAAATTTTATGCCTGAGGGGATTAGTGACCACTGCCCTGTAAAGCTAATGATTCTAAATGGTCCAAGTAGAAAGTGAACAGCATTTAAGTTTTGCAATGTATGGGCTAGTCATCCCAATTTTCAGTCAATTGTTAAGGAAGTATGGGACAAATAGATAGAAGGGTGTATGATGTTGCATATAGTGAAGAAGTTAAAATATTTGAAGAAGAGGCTGAGAATCTTGAATGGGGAGCATTTCAGAAACATTATTATGGAAGCAGATGAAAATAGAATAGCCCTGAATGCGGCTTAAACAACTTTGCATTTGGATCCCACTAATAATGACTTACAACAGGAAGAAAAAAAGAGTTATTAGAGATTCAGAAGTTCATCCTACCTGGCAGAAACTTTCCTCCAGCAAAGAAGTAAGTCAAATTGGATCAAGTTAGGTGATGAAAACACAAGATACTTCTTCTCAGTAATTTAACACAAGAAGTTTCAACAAGCTATTGTTCAAATTCATGATGAGCAGAATGTGATCCAGATAGACCAACAAGCTATTGCAAAAATATTTGTTGATTATAATCAATCTTTGTTGGGGAATAAGGAGAGCCATAGAACCACATCTTGCACTAGCATACTGAGAAATGGGAATGTACTCAGTACTGCTCAACAATTAGAATTGTTAAAACCTTATAAGGCCAAGGAAATTAAAGCTGTCATGTTCAGCATTGGTAGCACAAAGAGTCCAGGGCCTGATGGATATGGTAGTTTTTTTTTCAAAGCAGCTTGGGAGATTATTGGTGAGGATATAACAAAGGTGGTTCTGGAGTTCTTTGATAACGGCAAGTTACTCACTCAGTTAAATGCAACTATCATAGCTTTGATTCCTAAGACTGAAATGCCACAATATTCTAGTCAATATAGACCTATCTCCTGTTGTAATGTCTTATATAAGTGCATATCTAAATTCGTTTGTGTAAGACTAAGGAAGGCACTTAGTTTGGTGGTAGCTGAAAATCAAGCAGCATTTGTGGAGGGGAGATCATTAATTCATAATGTGCTAATTTGTCATGACTTATTAAGACACTATAACAGGAAGACATCTCCAAGATGCTTAATGAAGATAGATCTAAAGAAGGCCTATGATATGGTTAGCTGGGATTTTTTATATGAAGCATTACAGGGGTATGGTTTTCCTGAGCCTTTTACTGAGTTAGTGATGAGGTGTGTGACATCCACCAAGTTCACTATCAAAGTAAATGGTGAGGGTCATGGTTACTTTCAAGGTAGAAGAGGGCTAAGGCAAGGAGATCCTATGTCACCACTTTTATTTGTGCTAGTAATGGAATAGCTTACTAGACTCTTTGGGAAGATGAGTGAGGTACCTGATTTCAAATTTCATCCTATGCGCAAGTCTAGCAAGCTTATTCACCTCATCTTTGCAGATGATTTAATGGTGTTGTGTAAAGGTAATATGAATTCTATAAAAAGAATCATTGAAGCCTTAAAGCATTTCAGTGAAGTAACTGGACTTGTGGCCAACGTGGGCAAGTCTAGTATCTTTCTAGCTGGTATGGAGGATAGCACCAAGCAATTGATTTTGAAGGGAATAGGATTTGTTCTAGGTTCTTTGCCCATAAGATACCTGGGGCTACCTCTATCATCAAAGAAATGGAGTAAAGTGGAATGTCATCAGCTGGTGGAGAAAATAACTTGTAGGATAAAAAGTGGTTATGTAAGGAAACTCTCTTATGCTGGAAGAGTACAGATTATCAATGCAGTTATATTTTCCATATATGATTTTTGGGGAGCTGTGTTCATTCTACCACAAAGTGTATTGGATGATATTGATAAATAATGTAGAATGTTCTTATGGGGAAGCTCAGAGGGACACAGAAAGATATCGCTTGTGGCTTGGGATAGTGTTTGTAAACCAAAGAAATATGGAGGGTTGAATGTAAAAAAATGTAAGTTGTGGAACTTAGCATCAGTGGGGAAATTATTGTGGCAAATAGTTAATACGAAGGATATGATGTGGGTGAAATGGGTAAATGAAATCTATATGAAAGCAGATGAAGATATTTGGAGTCATGAACCATCACAAGACAGCAGTTGGTACTGGAGAAGACTGAATGCCCTTAAAGATATGATGTCCACTTGGTATGATAGGGGTATGTATAGGTTGACTAGTAATGGGCAATATTCAGTATTTAGCAGTTATAATGCTATACTTGGGAACATGAATGTAATGAGGGAAGCATACATGATTTTGAATTGCATAATGTTGCCAAGATTGAAAATGATTAGTTGGTTGGCATATCAAAACAAGTTGTTGACTAAAGAAAGGATACACAGGATGCATATCCAGGTAGAGACCACAGTGTGCTGCTTATGTGATGACGGAGTGGATGAGATTGATCAACATCTGTTTGCTAAATACAAATGGATTAATGAAGCAAGGACTGCGTTTGCAACATGGATGGGAATTGACATTCCACAAAAGGTTTTTAAACAAAGTCTACAATGGATCAAAGGAAGACACTGGAGGCAATTCAAAAAAGAAGTGGTGGCTGCAATTTGTGTAGCATTAGTATATTATACTTGACATGCTAGAAATTGGAAAGTATACAAGCAAACTATTGTAAATAATGGAGGTATAGTGACACAGATTCAAAGAGAACTGAAAGACAGATTGAGTATGTTTAGTTGTGCAAGAAAAGCAATCAAATGTCCATGCTTGATAGATAGAATTTGTAACTAGAATAGGCTGTTGGTTTTGTTATTTTTCCGAGGTCTAGGTTCTTCTTGAACTCTTCCTAGAAGGTTGCAGGAAGACTAGATGCTCTTAGTTTGTATTCCTTGTTGGTGTTATGGTAATATTTCACATTTTATTACCAGAAAAAAAAAATTAAAACCAATATTGACGTTTAAGAGAAGTTGTATATAACACTACCTTCTGCATCAGTACCGTATCAAGAGTGGACCTTTGAGTTAGTCTATTAAGCAGAGACAGTAATAGGGCAGCTCTCATTTGGTTTGTCAGCAGAAATATGTGATAACTGCATGCCAATAGAGAGTTGCCCTATCATTGTTTCCCTTATTATCATTCATCAAATTTTTTTCTCATTTATATGCTTCTAGTTCTTCACAATAGACCCGTTCCTAGCTTTTATAGTGAATTCCTTCTCAGTTTATTATTTTATTTGTCCCAATTTATGTGAAACATTTAATTTTTATTTTATCCCAAGTAGAATATCAATTTTCTATATTTGGAAATAACTTAACTATAAAAATCCTCCTTTTACCCTGAATAATGATATTATTTGTTCTCACCACAAATTGTCAAGGAGTGTTATATATTATAAATTTGAAATGCCATTTTTGCTTTCTTAAACTTTGTGTCAAGTCAAGTAATGTCACATAAATTGAGATAGTGTGAGTAGATGGAATAAACCACTGGAGAAACAACAATTCCTATGATTTTTGTGCTATGGCCTGTCTTGCTTTTACTATGTTAGAATATGGAGTAACTTTCTTATCCCTTTGGAATTACATTTCATGAAAGCTCATTTGGAAAATTATGTTTGTCACGCCCCGAGCTACCCCCGAGACGCGGACACGGGACCTAGGACCACAAGTGATCCTAAGCTAACCCTGCTGGCATGATCATGAACATACTAAATATAATCTGAATAATAGAAACTGTGTGGAAGCTAAATCATAAATAAAATTAAAAGATGGGGAATACCCATATACTATAACTGAGATAAATGAAAACTGATTAGTTTAATACAAGGAAGATATTAACTCAAGACTAAGCTGAATCTATCTATATCTGAAATAAGCCTCTAAACTGACTAGAAATGTTGGGACATGCCCCAACTAGGTCTAGAAAAACTGAAACTAAAAACTAAAAGCAATAAAGATAAACATGTCACTAGTCCTCGAAGAATGATGACTCACCACTGATGCTGCTGAACTGAAGATCGGGAATCAATCTATGCGTGATCTGGATGCTGAGAACCTGAACTTACATCACGAGAAGATGTAACGCACATATGCGTTAGTACTTGAAAGGTACTGAGCATGCAAGATAGAGTAAGACTGAAAGAACATATAACTGAACAAATCTATAAAGCAATGAAATAATCTAAACATGGTATAGCTACTAAATATTGAGCTAACTGAATGCAATGACCAATTTATAACATGCTGACTGAATACTGAATGAACTGTAAATGTGGTCAATGCAATAGAGTCTGACTGAACTGTGGGAGCTACTAATAACCGACAATAAAACCACATGAGCTAAATGTGGAGTCTGATGTATACGCCCCATCGAGAGGACCTAATATACCCTGCCAGAGGTATAGAGTCATGCTGGCGTGATCACTAAACTGATGTTGCCCACAGAGGGGACTTACACCTACGTGGCACGTAGTTCTGGGACAACATGGGTACGCTAAACCCTAGTCCAACTCGGTATTATGCTACTCCTAATGAATTAAGTGGTAACTAGATATGACTGAATTTTTTGTAAATACTGGATAGCTCAAGACTGAACATGCAAACTGAGAATGCAACAATTAATCTGATAATGATGCATTAATAACTGAGGCATGTATAACTGAATGACTAAAATATCTGACCTAGCATGTGTAATTCAAGAACTAAAGAAATACATAGCTAGGGTTCTGAAATTCATGCAAGAAACGAAGTAATAACATGTTAATCTGATTTGGAACATTTAAATAACTAATTCATGATGATTTGTTGAAATTCTAGAAACCCTAGATTTGTTCATAATCATGGAATCAAGAATCTGATTGAATTTTAGGGACCGAATGGGTGAAAGGAACCCACAAGTGAAATTCCACATACCTGGTGACGAATTCCACGGAGAAATCTTTCGATTTCAGGGCTTGAACTGATGGAACTTTGTTGCGTTCTTGAACTAGGGTTCTTGACCTTTTTCTCCTCTTTTACTTCTAATTTTCTAAGTTTTGATTAATGATTTGACTTAGGTAAGTTCTAGTTATGTTTCTAGGCTGAAACTGACTAAAACCTCATTATTTAGGGTCTAAACGACGTATCTTAGGGGTCCAACAAAATAGAAAAAGACCAAAAGACCTCTAACTTAATTGTTGTAGCAGTAACCGACGGACGGGACAGATGGGCCATAGGTCAATCGATGGTCCGTCGATTGGAGTCGTCGGTCGAGTATGCCAAACAGGGCTTCACTAAAACGAGCATAACTCTTTACTCAAAGGTTGGAATTTAGCAAACTCAGTGGCGTTGGAAAGAAGATTCAATTATGTATCATATCTTAGGTCATGGGGCACATAATTCCTTTTGTGCTAAAAGTTATGACCATCTGAAGTTGACCTAATCACAATTTTCATCTAACTGACTGCTACACTCACATACAATTAGACCTACGGACCGTGCATCGAATGACGGTCCATGTTGGCAACCGTCAATCGGGACTGAAGCTGGGCTTTAGGGGCATCGATCCACGGACACGAACTAGGTCCGTGACCTGACCTACGGACCGTAGGTCCGGCCCTGGGTCAACACTTAGCTGAATTTCTGGCTGAGTTCTGGGGGAGTTTGATGACATGAACCACAGACCTGCAGGACGGACCGTGGGTCCTCCTACGGCCCATGGATGGTGCTGTGAGTGCCACCTGCAACACCAAAAATCTAGTCTATTTTCGAATACGGGGTGTTACATTATCTCCCCCTTGGGACCATTCGTCCTCGAATAAAGACTAAACTAGCTGAAATGGAGGGAAGGGACTTCAATCCCTACCACTAAACACTGAGAACTGAATTTCTGACTGAACTGAGTTCCAAGGACATGCAAATACGCTGAAAATACAAGTACAAACTGAAGGAACATGATTCTAAGACTGAATTTATCCATGAATGACTGAAAAACTGATGAGGAACTATTACCTCAAGTTGTAATGGAATCGGAAGGAAAGAGGTGAGGATACTTGGACTTCATGGTTGCTTCTGCTTCCCAAGTAGCTCCCTCTACGGACTGACTCCTCCACAAAACCTTGACTGAAGTGACTTCTTTATTTCTCAACCTTCTAACCTGACGATCGAGAATCTCAACTGGTACATCCTCATATGAGACATTATCTTCCTGGCCACACTCTCTAATGACACTATGGATGCTGGATCACCCACACACTTCTTCAAAAGAGAAATGTGAAAGACTGGATGCACTGCTGCTAAGTCTGCTGGCAACTCTAACTTATAAGCCACTTTACCAATCCTTTTCAAGATCTGGTAAGGGCCTACAAATCTGGGATTGAGATTCCCTTTCTTGCCAAATCTCATCACCCCCTACATAGGTGACACTTTCAGGAAAACCCAATCATCAACTTGGAACTCTAGTTCCCTTGTTCTCACATTTGCATAAGACTTCTGGCGACTCTAGGCAGTCTTAACTATATCTCTAATGAGTTGCACTTTCTCCATAGCATCAAGGACTGAATCTGGTCCTATCAAGGATGTTTCACCTACTTCAAACCAACCAACTAGAAATCTACATCTACGCCTATACAATGCCTCATAAGGGGCCTTCTGAATGTTGGAATGGTAACTATTTTTGTAGGCGAACTCAATAAGAGGAAGGTGATCATCCCAACTACCCTTCAAGTCGATCACACAAGCTCTCAACATGTCCTCTAAGGTCTGAATGGTACGCTCTGCCTGACCATCCGTCTAGGGATGAAATGTTGTGCTAGGATTAACCTGAGTACCAGGACCTTTCTGAAATGACTTCCAGAAATGAGAGGTACCCCATGCAACCTCACAATCTCATTAATGTAAAGCTTGGCGTAATCCTCCGCCGAATCTGTAGTCTTGACCGCCAAAAACCGGGAAGACTTAGTAACCCTATCAACAATCACCTAAATGGAGTCATGCTGTCTACCAGTACGAGGTAAACCTGTGATGAAGTCTAGGTTGATCACTTCCCACTTCCAAGTAGGAATCTCAATCTCCTGAGTCATACCTCCTGGTTTTTGATATTCAACCTTGACTTGCTGGCAATTGGGGCACTTACCCACAAAATCTGCTATATCTCTTTTCATACCATTCCACCAATAGACTTCCCGCAGATCGCGATACATCTTAGTGGCACCTGGATGAATAGAATATCTGATTGCTGACTGCACCCTTAAGTTCAAGAAAAATTGGATCACTGTCTTGCTTTTCCTTAACCTCTACTACCAAAGAAGATTCTGCCCCATTCTGAACCGTTACACCACCATCTGATATACCCATAAGACGAACTCCTAGGCGAGCAAGTCTGTGAACATCCTTTGCCAGCTCTTTTCTTTCTTCCTCAACATGTGCTACACTACCCATAGATAATCTGCTAAGAGTATCTGCTACTGCATTCGCCTTACCCGGATGGTAATGCACGCTCATATCATAATCTTTGAGGAACTCAAGCCACCTTCTATGGCAAAGATTCAACTCTTTCTGGGTGAATACATACTGGAGGCTCTTATGGTCAGTGAACACATCTACATGAACACCATACAAGTAGTGTCTCCAAATCTTGAGTGCAAACACCACTGCTGCAAGCTCAAGGTCATGAGTCGGATAATTCTTCTCATTTTCCTTAAGTTGTCTAGAAGCATAAGATATAACCTTACCTCGTTGCATCAACACACAACCTAGGCCGACCGTGGATGCATCACAATAGATCACATAACCATCTGAACCCTTTGGTAGAGTCAAGACAGGAGTTGTAGTCAACCTAGTTTTCAATTCTGCGAAGCTTTTCTCACAATCATCTTACCACTGGAACTTAACCTGTTTTCTAAGTCAACCTAGTCAATGGTGAAGCTATGGATGAAAATGCTTCCATAAACCGTCTGTAATAGCCCGCTAAACCCAAGAAACTTATGATATCTGTAGCAGAGGGAGGTCTGGGCCATTGTTTCACTGCTTCTATCTTCTGGGAATCTACTCGAATTCCTTCACTAGACACAATATGCCCAAGGAAGGCAACTGATTGTAACCAAAACTCGCACTTGTTAATTTTTGCAAATAACTGGTGATCTTTGAGAGTTTGAAGAACAACACTCAAATGACTCGCATGCTCTTCCTCATTACTAGATTAAATGAGGATATCATCAATAAAGACGATAACGAACAAGTCTAAGTACTGCTTGAACACTCTGTTCATCAAATCCATGAAAGTTGCAGGTTAGTCCAAATGACAAATTATAAATTCGTAATGACCATACCGAGTTTTGAAGGCTGTCTTCGAAATGTCACTATCTCTGACTCTAAACTGATTATAACCTGATCTGAGGTCTATCTTTGAGAAATGACTAGCACCCTAAAGTTGGTCAAATGAGTCATCAATCCTGGGGATGTGATACTTATTCTTGATTGTGACTTTGTTCAACTGCCTATAGTCAATGCATATTCTGAGAGAACCATCTTTATTCTTTACGAACAACACTGGTGCACCCCATGGCGAAATTCTAGGTTTGATGAAACCCTTATCTATAAGGTCTTTCAACTGCTCTTTCAATTCCTTAAGCTCAATTGGAGCCATTCTGTAAGGAGGAATAGAGATAGGCTGGGTATCTGGAAGGAGATCAATTCCAAAGTCGATTTCCCTATCGGGAGGAACTCCGAGAAGATCATCTGGAAACACTTCTGGAAACTCACTGACTACAAGAACTGACTCAAGAGTTGGGGATTTGGAACTAGAATCCTTAACCCGAACTAGATGATAGAGATAACCCTTAGATATCATCTTTCTGGCCTTAATGTAAGAAATTAATCAACCCATACGCACTAAGCTACTACCCTTCCATTCTAGGATTGGTTCGTCTAGAAACTGAAAACGAACAATCCTAGTTCTACAATCGACTAAGGCATAATAGGAATGTAACCAATCCATGCCTAGAATGATATCGAAGTCTACCATTTCTAACTCTACAAGATTCGCTGAGGTGACTATCTGGGAAACTGTGACGGGGTAATTTATGTATACCCATCTAGCTATAACTAGGTCACCGACTGGAGTAGAGACTGAGAAGGGTTCTGATAGGATTTCTGGGCTAATACTGAATTGGACTGCTATGTAAGGAGTTACAAAAGACAAAGTAGCCCCTGGATCTAACAATGCATAAACATCAAGATCAAAGACTCTAACGTACCAGTGACTACATCAGGAGAATCTTCCAGATCCTAACGAGCCTGAAGAGCATAGAGCTTGTTTTGGCGATGTCCGCCACCTGTACCAGAGGAGTTACCCTGCTGAGTTGGGCGACCTTTTGGTGCTGCTGAAGTTGTCGACTACGCTCTACCAATACTTCCTCATTGACCCTGTCTAGAAGGACAATCCTTTTATCTATGACCAGACTGACCACACCTAAAACATCCTTCCTTACCTGCAAGGCACTCGCCCGTTTGGTTCTTACTACATTTCGGGCAAGTTGGGTAAGTTTTGGTGCCTGAAACACTACCTTGAGACTTAGAGCCTGACGCCCTACCTTTCTAATCATTATGGAACCTGAGGTATGCAACACTAGCTGATGAAGGGGCTGGAGTCGAAGACTTCTGCTGAAAATGTGAGCGATTTCCACCACCCGATTTCTGTTGGGAAAACTCGTAGTTACATGTTCATGCTTTCTTAGTCTCCTTAGCATGTTCCCTAAGCTTATTACCCTCAACCTGGTGAGCATGAGTCATAAGCCTAGAGATGTTCATGTCTCCCAACAACATAGCATTCATGCACTCTGTTCTTACTAAGCTTGACACTCCATACAGAAACTTATTCATTTGAGCCCTGGAATCAGCAACCATATGTGGAGCATACATGGAGAGTTGGTTAAACTTGAGCCCATACTCTTGGACAGTCATGTTACCCTGCCTTAAGTTTATAAATTCTTAGGCCCTTGCTTCTCTCAACCCTATGGGGAAAAACCTGTCCAGAAAGGTTTCGTTGAAACAATCCCAGGTAATAGGAGCTGCATTTGTACCCCTATTCTCCTTCCACAGAGTATACCAGATATAATCTACATCTTTCAGTTCGTAAGATGCTAGCTAAACCAATCATTCCCAATGACCTGCATCACCTCAAAGATCTTCTTGATCTCATCCAACAAATTCTGGGGATCTTCACCAGTCTGCGATCCTAAGAACTCAGGCAGATTCATCCTAACAAAGTCACGGACCTTTGCTGCTGCTGATCCACCATTTGCATTCACAGGAGCTTAACCCACTGATTGTTCTGGTTAGCGACACTCTTAGCCAACATCTAAATGGAATTCCTAAATTTAGCATTTGAGACTTCCTGATCCGGAACTGGAGGAGCTGCGTTTGCTGTCCTGGCATTCACATTTCTGGCATAAGTTCTATGAGGAGGCATGATCACTAAAACATAGAACGTCGAGTTAGAATGGAATTTAGATCATACCTAACGCACCATAAGAGTAACAAGAAGATGAAAATTTCCTAAAACACTTTGTAGCCTCCCCCTCATTAGATGTGGTGCACACTACACATCCATGAAAATGACTCTACCTAATGCGGCTTTTCAGACATCTTAGGACACTTAAACCTAAGGCTTTGATACCAAGTTTGTCACGCCCCAAGCTACCCGCGAGATGCGGATATGGGAGCTAGGACCACAAGTGATCCTAAGCTAACCCTGCTGGCATAATCATGAGCATAATAAATATAATCGAAATAATAGAAATTGTGTGGAAGCTAAATCATAAATAAGATGAAACGATGGGGAATACCCATTTACTATAACTGAGATAAATGAAAGTTGATGAGTTTAATACAAGGAAGATATTAACTCAATACTAAGCTGAATCTATCTATGTCTGAAATAAGCCTCTAAACTAACTAGAAATGTTGGGAAATGCCCCAACTAGGTCTAGAAAAACTGAAACTAAAGACTAAAAGCAATAAAGATAAACATGTCACTAGTCCTCGAAGAATGAGGACTCACCACTGAAGCTGTTGAACTGAAGATTGGGAATCGATCTATGCGTGATCTGGATGCTGAGAACCTGAACCTACATCACGAGAAGATGTAGCACACGTATGCGTCTGTACTTGAAGGTACTGAGCATGCAAGATAGAGTAAAGTTGAAAGAACATATAACTGAACAAAGCAATAAAGCAATGAAATAATCTGAACATGATATAGATACTGAATACTGAGCTAACTGAATGCAATGACCAAATTATAACATGCTGACTGAATACTGAATGAACTGTAAATGTGGTCAATGCAATAGAGTCTGATTGAACTGTGGGAGCTACTAATAACCGACAATAAATCCACATGATCTAAATGTGGAGTCCGATGTATATGCCTCATCGAGAGGACCCAATATACCCTGCTAGAGGTATAGAGCCATGCTGGCATAATCACTAAACTGATGTTGCCCACAGAGGGGACGTACACCTACGTGGCTCGTAGTTCTGCGACTATATGGGTACGCTGAACCCTAGTCCAACTCGATATTATGCTACTCCCAATGTATTAAGTGGTTAACTGGTTATGACTGAATTTTTTATAAATACTGGATTGCTCAACACTGAACATTCAAACTGAGAATGAAACAATTAATCTGATAATGATGCATTAATAACTGAGGAATGTATAACTGAATGACTGAAATATCTGACCTAGCATGTGCAATTCAAGAACTAAAGAAATATATAGCTAGGGTTCTGAAATTCATGCAAGAAGTGAAGTAATAACATGTTAATTTGATTTGGAACATTTAAATAACTAATTCATGATGATCTGTTGAAATTCTAGAAACCCTAGGTTTGTTCATAATCATGGAATCAAGGATCTGACTGAATTTTAGGGATCTAATGGGCGAAAGGAACCCACTAGTAAAATCCCACATACCTTGTGACGAATTCCACGGAGAAATCTTTCGATTTTGGGGCATGAACTGATGGAACCTTGTTGCGTTCTTGACCTTTCTCTCCTCTCTTGCTTCTAATTTTCTCAGTTTTGATTAATGATTTGACTTAGGTAAGTTCTAGTTATGTTTCTAGGCTTAAACTGACTAAAACCTCATGATTTCGGGTATAAACGATGTTTCTTAGGGGTCCAACGAAATAGGAAAAGACTAAAAGACCCTTGACTTAATTGTTGTCGAAGTGACCGACGGACGGGACTGACGGGCTGTAGGTCAATCGACGGTCCATCGATTGGAGTCGTCGGTCGAGTATGCCCGACATGGCTTCACTAAAATGAGCATACTTATTTACTCGGAGGTTGGATTTTAGCAAACTCGGTGGCGTTGGAAAGAGGATTCAATTATCTATCATATCATTGGTCATGGGACACATAATTCCTTTTGTTCTAAGAGTTATGACCGTCTGAAGATGACCCAATCACAATTTTCATCTAACTGGCTGCTACCATCACCTACGGTCAGACCTACGGACTGTGCATCAAATGACGGTCCTTGCTGGTCCACCGTCAATCGGCACTGAAGCTTGGCTTTAGGGGCATTGATCCACAGACACGAACAACGGTCCGTGACCTGACCTACGGACCGTAGATCCAGACGTGGGTCAACACTTAGTTGAATTTCTGGCTGAGTTCTAGGGGAGTTTGCTGACACGAACCACAGACCTGCAGGATGGCCCGTGGGTCCTCTTACGGTCCGTGGATGGTGTCGTGAGTGCCACCTGCAACACCAAAAATCTAGTCTATTTTCGGATACGCGGTGTTACATTATCTCCCCCTTGGGACCATCCGTCCTTGAATGAAGACTAAACTAACTGAAATGGAGGGAGGGGGCTGCAATCCCTACCACTAAACACTGAGAACAGAATTTCTGACTGAACTGAGTTCCAAGGACTTGCAAATACGCTTAAAATGCAAATACAAACTGAAGGAACGTGGTTCTAAGACTGAATTTATGCATAAAAGACTGAAAAACTGATTAGGAACTATTACCTCAAGATGGAATGGAATCGGAAGGAAATAGGTGGGGATACTTGGACTTCATGGTTGCGTCTGCTTCCCAAGTAGCTCCCTCTACGGACTGACTCCTCCACAAAACCTTGACTGAAGCGACTTCTTTATTTCTAACCTAACGATCGAGAATCTCATCAAGTACATCCTCATATGAGAGACTATCTTTCACGGACACACTCTCTAATGGCACTATGGATGCTGGATCACCCACACACTTCTTCAAAAGAGAAATGTGAAAGACTGGATGCACTGTTGCTAAGTCTGCTGGCATCTCTAACTTATAAGCCACTTTACAAATCCTTTCAAGATCTGGTAAGGGCCTACATAGCTGGAACTGAGATTCCCTTTCTTGCCAAATCTTATCACTCCCTTCATAGGTGACATTTTCAGGAAAATCCAATCATCAACTTGGAACTCTAGTTCCCTTCTTCTCACATCTGCATAAGACTTCTGGCGACTCTAGGCAGTCTTCACTCTATCTCTAATGAGTTGCACTTTCTCCAGAGCATCAAGGACTGAATCTTGTCCTATTAAGGCTGCTTCACCTACTTCAAAACAACCAACTAGAGATCTACATCTACGCCCATACAATGCCTCATAAAGGGCTATCAAAATACTGGAATGGTAACTATTGTTGTAGGCGAACTCAATAAGAGAAAGGTGATCATCCAAACTACCTTTGAAGTCGATCACACAAGCTCTCAACATGTCCTCTAAGGTCTGAATGGTATGCTCTGCCTGACCATCTGTTTGGGGATGAAATGTTGTGCTACGATTAACCTGAGTACCAAGACCTTTCTGAAATGGCTTCCAGAAATGAGAGGTAAACTGAGGACCTCTATCTGAGATGATAGACAAAGGAACCCCAGGCAAACTCACAATCTCATTAATGTAAAGCTTGGCGTAATCCTCCGCCGAATCTGTACTTTTGAACATCAAAAAGTGAGAAGACTTAGTAACCCTAGCAATAATAACCCAAATGGAGTCATGTTGTCTGTGAGTACTAGGTAAACCTGTGATGAAGTCCATGTTGATCACTTCCCACTTCCAAGTAGAAATGTCAATGTCTTGAGTCATACCTCCTGGTTTCTGATGTTCTACCTTGACTTGCTGGCAATTGGGGCACTTAGCCACAAAATCTGTTATATCTCTTTTCATACCGTTCCACCAATAGACTTCCCACAGATGACGGTACATCTTAGTGGTACCTAGATGAAAAGAATATCTGGAATTGTGGGCTTCTGCGAGAATATGCTATCTCAATTCAGCCACATCAGGAACACACAATCTACCCAGATAGCGAAGTACATCATCTCCCCCTTGGGAGAAAACCTCCACTCTCTAATTGTGAACTGTACCCTCAAGTTCAAGCAAGATTGGATCACTGTCTTGATTTTCCTTAACCACCAAAGAAGATTCTGCCCCATTCTGAACCATTACACCACCATCTGATATGCTCATAAGATGAACTCCTTGGCGAGCAAGTCTGTGAACATCATTTGCTAGCTCTTTTCTTTCTTACTCAACATGTGCTACACTACTTATAGATAATCTGCTAAGAGCATCTGCTACTACATTTGCCTTACCCGGATGGTAATGCACGCTCATATCATAATCTTTGAGGAACTCAAGCCACCTTCTCTGGTGAAGATTCAACTCTTTCTGGGTGAATACATACTGGAGGCTCTTATGGTCTGTGAACACATCTACATGGATACGATACAAGTAGTGTCTCCAAATCTTGAGTGCAAACACCGTTGCTGCAAGCTCGAGGTCATTAGTCGGATAATTCTTCTCATGTACCTTAAGTTGTCTAGAAGCATAAGCTATAACCTTACCTCGCTGCATCAACACACAACCTAGGCCGACCCTGGATGCATAACAATAGATCACATAACCATCTGAACCCTCTAGTAGAGTTAGGATAGGAGTTGTAGTCAACCTAGTTTTCAATTCTGCGAAGCTTTTCACACAATCATCTGACCACTGGAACTTAACTTTTTTCTAAGTCAACCTAGTCAATGGTGAGGCTATAGATCAAAATCCTTCCACAAACCGTCTGTAATAACCCACTAAACCCAAGAAACTTCTAATATCTGTAGCAGAGGTAGGTCTGGGCCATTGTTTCACTGCTTCTATCTTCTGGGAATCTACTTGAATTCCTTCACTAGACACAATATGCCCAAGGAAGGCAATAGATTGTAACCAAAACTCGCACCTGTTAAATTTTGCAAATAACTGGCGATCTTTGAGTGTTTGCAGAACAACTCTCAAATGACTCGCATGTTCTTCCTCATTCCTAGATTAAATGAGAATATCATCAATAAAGACGATAACAAACAAGTCTAAGTACTGCGTGAACACTCTGTTCATCAAATCCATAAAGGTGCAGGAGCATTGGTTAGTCCAAATGACATAACTACAAATTCGTAATGACCATACCAAGTTCTGAAGACTGTCTTCGGAATGTCATTAATTTTGACTCTAAGCTGATGATAACCTGATCTGAGGTCTATCTTTGAGAAATGACTAGCACCCTGAAGTTGGTTAAACGAGTCATCAATCCTGGGGATGGGATACTTATTCCTGATTGTGACTTTTTTCAACTGCCTATAGTCAATGCACATTCTGAGAGAACCATCTTTCTTCTTTACGAACAACACTGGTGCACCCCATGGCGAAATACTAGGTCTGATGAAACCCTTATCTAAAAGGTCTTTCAGCTACTCTTCAATTCCTTAAGCTCAGCTGGGGCCATTCTGTAAAGAGGAATAGAGATAGGCTAGGTATCTGGAAGGAGATCAATTCCAAAGTCGATTTGCCTTTCGGGAGGAACTCCGGGAGGATCATCTGGAAACACTTCTGGAAACTCACTGACTAGAGGAACTGACTCAAGAGTTGGGGATTTGGAACTAGAATCCTTAACCCAAACTAGATGATAGAGATAACCCTTAGAGATCATTTTTCTGGCCTTAAGGTAAGAAATGAATCGACACATAGGCGCTAAGCTACTACCCTTCCATTCAAGGATTGGTTTGTCGGGAAACTCAAAACGAACAATCCTAGTTTACAATCGACTAAGGCATAACATGAATGTAACCAATCCTTGCCTAGAATGACATCGAAATCTACCATTTCTAACTCTACAAGATTTGCTGAGGTGACTTTCTTGGAAACTATGACAAGGCAATATATGTATACCGGTCTATCTATAACTCGGTCACAGACTGGAGTAGAGACTGAGAAGGGTTCTGAAAGGATTTCTGGGCTAACAATAAATTGGACTGCTATGTAAGGAGGTACAAAAGACAAAGTAGCCCCTGGATCTAATAATGCATAAACATCAAGATCAAAGACTCGTAACGTACCAGTGACTACATCAGGAGAATCTTCTTGATCTTGACGAGCCTGAAGAGCATAAAGCCTGTTTTGGCGTTGTCCACACCTGTACCAGAAGAGTTACCCTGCTGAGTTGGGCGACCTGTTGGTGCTGCTGAAGTTGTAGACTGAGCTCTACCATTATTTCCTCCTTGACCCTCTCTAGAAGGACAATCCTTTAATCTATGACCAGACTGACCACACCCATAACATCCTTCCTTACCTGCAAGGCACTCGCTCGGATGGTTCTTACTACATTTCGGGCAAGTTGGGTAAGTTTTGGTGCCTGAAACACTACCTTGAGACTTAGAGCCTGACGCCTTACCTTTTTTATCATTACGGAACCTGGGGGATGGAACATTAGCTAATGAAAGGGCTGGAGTCGAAGACTTTTGCTGAAAATGCGAGCGATTTCCACCACCCGATTTCGGTTGGGAATACTCGTAGTTACCTGTTCTTGATTACTTAGTCTCCTTAGCATGTTCCTAAGCTTATCACCCTCAACCTGGTGAGGATGAGTCATGAGCCTAGAGATGCTCATGTCTCCTAACAACATAACATTTCTGCACTTTGTTTTCACTAAGTCTGAAACTCCATACAGAAACTTATTCATGTGAGCCCTGGATTCAGCAACCATGTGAGGAGCATATCTGGGAATTGATTAAACTTGAGCCCATACTCTTGGACAGTCATGTTACCCTGCCTTAAGTTCATAAATTCTTAGGCCCTTGCTTC
>NW_026020239.1:0-117104 GCF_900185275.1 Solanum verrucosum
AGAGTAATTTTAAGTTTGATTTGTAGTGTTTAAATCATAGACGAAGATTTAAAAATCACCACTAATCCTACTTTTCTCACTTTCTTATGATAGTATTCTATTTTCATGTAAATATTTTTAATAAAGGATAAAAAAAATTATTTTCTTTGTTGTTATATTATTATATAATAATAATATAAAATGAATGATGCTTTACAAAGTGTTATTTTCATCTTTTCATTTTTATCAATGTTTATCATTTTTTTCATTCTACCACATGCATATTTTTAAATCTAATATAATAATTGACATTATTGCTTTTAAATTTTGAATTAGAATTGACTTGAAATGAACTGGCATGTATATTTTCACGCTTCTCTCATAATATAATGTTGGTAGTGCTTATAACTTCTCAAGTTTAATTTATTAATATTAAAATAATACATTAATTATTTATATAAAATTAGTTTACCATTTTAAAATTAAATCTTAATAGTATCTATAAGTTTAAGTTATACTGAAGAATAAAATATATACCTATTAGAAAAAAAGACTAAACAAATTAAAATTTCATAAAATGAAAGAAGAGAGTAATAGTAAATTAAAAATTAAAAATAATTTATAATTTAATAATGATAAATGCTGATAGATTAGTTAGTGGAGAATTTTAAGGGTGGTTTTAGTGTCCCATAATAATTTCAAATTTAAAATTTAAAAATAAATATTAAATATGAAAATTTTAATTTCAAAATTTTAATTGTGAAGTGAGTATAGTTATTAGTTTCAAAATTCAAATAAAAATAAATCATGCATTACGTTAATTAAAAGAATTTAAGGATTGGTTTTAGTGGGTAGTTATTAGTTTAAAATTTAAAAATACAACATATTTATTTATAACAAAAAATACAGATAATAATAATAATAATAATCTATCTATATATATATTTTTTTTTTTATTATTTTTTTTAAAAATATATATATATATATATATATATATATATATATATATATATATATATATATATATATATTTTAATATCTATATATCTATCTATATATAATAGGGGAAGAAAAGATGCCACATGTCAGCGCCACAAATTTTTAGAATTTAAAATAATATATAATTAAATATTATATAACTAATTAAATATTATAAATTAAAATTTGAAATAAAAATTGAGACATGTCATCAACTTAAACAAATAATGACAACTGTCAACATTTTTAAAAACAGATACAAATACTTTTTTTAAATCCATTTTATAAATTAGTTAAAACAATATTATTTAGTAAAAGGTTGAAAATTTATTTTCATGATAAATGTTGTGTCGTAATTTGACTATTTCTAGAAAAATCACTTTTGAAAATGTTCTAAGTATAAAACAATTTGAGAAATACTTAGAAAGAGTTGCCACTTAATTTTTTAAAGAAATTAAGAAAACTTATAATTTTCAAAGATTTAAACAGAAAAAATCATTTGAAAATACCAAAGAAGGTTCGGGGTTCAATTTACACTTCGAGAAGGGTTTAAGCATTCGAAGTGCCCGCTAACATGCGGTTGACCTGCGACTTGACTAAAATATATTTGACTATTTTTAGAAAAATAATGATTTAACATAAAAATAATAATTATAAATATTTGGTTAACTTTGAGAAAAATAGTTAAATTAAATGACACATTTTTTAATTTTATTTTTTAGAGAAGGGAATCCAAAATGAAACAATTGAATTAAATTGCAAATGATTAGAATGTTAAAAAATAGATTAGTTAGAATTTATTTAATTCATAATAATTTAAACCAATTTAATAAATTAAAACGTGAAAATCATTTTAAATTAATCGACTAACCTTTTTGAGAAAATGACTTAAGTAAGTGTATATTTTTTTTGTTTTATTGATTGAAAAAGTTGACTAACATTTTCCAAGTTTATTTGAGAAAAATACTTTAATCTTGAAGACAATTTTAAAATGAGTAAATGTGGTTAAGTTAGAAGCATTAAAGAACATATTTAATTTTTTATATATATATTTTTTTTATATTTTTTAAGAACAAACGTATTAAAGATAAAAAAATTTTGATAGGCTACTTGATAAATAAAATAGATGAAATAAAAAAGAAGATGTATTAAAACAAACTAACACAAAGAAGTAACTCATCTTTTGGGGAATCTAATTAAGTTAATTAAAAATTATAAAGTTAGAGTTAAATAACAAACAATAAATAATCGTAATTAAATAATTAAAGAGTAAGGGATAAATTAAATTCGGCCCCCTTTTGGGCCAATTTCGTTGGCATTTTTGGGGTTTAACCAAAACCCGTTTTTGGTATACGGTGAATGTATATCAGTGTATATGAGCGCATATATTAGCTCTTTTCAGGTATTTCTTGCTTCCAAACACATGTATTTCGCATCAGCCCTGTATCCCTGTGTTTTTGACCTGTATATTGACGTATACTGAATGTATACAGTGTATAATGGATGTATATAGTCCATCTTAGGACTTTTGGAGGCTTGTCTCTGGGTTTCCAGCCCTGTGCTTCTGTTTTATGTGCCCGGCTGACTCGAATGATGAGAAAAAAAATAAAATTATTAAGCCTTTATGGCTCAACTCGAGAATGCTAGGAGGAGAGTTCCACCATGGACTCGGAAGGGGTTTACATGCACACAAAGAGGAGAAGAATTAGAAAAAAAGAAAAGGTAAAACTTCCATCAAATATATGATCAAGTAATTAACTCTAGACGGAGGTAGACACATAATTTTTTAAGAGATGAGAACCTAATTAATAACATTATATTTCTGGACAAAAGGATGGTGATATTGTATTAAAAAATGAGAGCTAATTGTGGAAACTAATTAAGAATGGGACAAGCCATTAGAGAAAGTTTCCCAACTAAACAAAATATACATAATATCTACTAAAGAGATGAAACAAGATCAATAGTGAACTAAACAAATTGATTACTAATCACAACTACATAAGGCAAGGAGGATGTGTATGTAGATAAGGCCTATTTAATGATAATGAAAGACTACTTATACAATACAAATAACTCAAAAGAGAGCTGAAATGGAGGAATACAACTAAATCAGTGACTAAGTTCTATGTGGCAGTGACCACATTATGCAAACTAGTATCAACGAGCAAATTATTAGCAACTAAGGACAAGTTTACAAGTGCATTTGAACAACAAATATTGCTATAAGCCAACACTAAAAGGGCAACTTTAGTGATATCTATCTTTATACATTAGTATCTAAGCAACTCACAGACATACAAATTTAAAGCTTCATTCGAGTAATGTGAGACAACCGTACTCATACACATTAGGTTCAAGTATCACCCACCGACAAGAAACAAAAGATATCAATTCGGAAAGTAAATAATTTAAAAGAGATAATTGAAAGGAACCGTGATTATTCATATCATAATCAATAAACATCAACAACTGGCAACATGTGAAAAGTAAAACATATTTATTTATTGATTTTTTATTACTTCTTTTTAGCAAAAATATAAGGACTACATTAGATACTAATAAACAAACAAACAAATTTAGAGCACTTACTCATACTCTCAAACATGATTAATGCTACACAAGACTGAAGATGGACAACTTTAAATGCTAGAAATCATCTACCGTTGCACAATAATGAAACTATCAACAAGCTTGAAATGGAATATTTAACAGAGAAAGCCAAGGAGGTCAATCTTACACTTTGACTATTGAGCTCGTTAATCACATCGTACAAATAGTCGATACTTATCATGAAGATAAACTTTATTTGACATAATAAAATAGAATGTAGATGCCAATACACTCACATGGTCAGGAAAACAATGTTTTTCATGGAAAGGATGAGAGGTTTTAGCATCGAGGTTGTGGATCATGGAAACAAGCGAATTATAATGACACCATGCCTTGAGACTAGAAGAAACAAAACAATAACAAGACATGGACAGCACTCAAGTATGTAAAAGCAGAGATTTTATTTAGTTATAACATGAGGTTGAGCTAATATAAATGATAATCTATCATAATGAATAAAACGATAGAGAGGATAACCAATCAAACTTATACATATAGCATATTCAAAGTCGAAACCAATCGAACAATACATCATTTTGATACCCCGTTGAACCAGCGAATCTAACGACTAGCATCTTACTACCAAAGAAACTTTATCAAAACTCGAGTCATGTGCCGAGACATTCATAAGAACGACAGTAAAGAAACCAACAAGACGAGGAACCAAACACACTTAATAGTAGGACCTGTAGTAAAAGCTTGGACATATAACACATCATACCGAAATAAAATGTAAGAAGAGGCAGAATTACCTTCTTTGGAGCAGCGTTCCGGGACAGATGGGAGCTTGGTTTCGAATTTTCCAACACACGGATTCAAAGCTCGAACAACACACCAAGAGAATCCAAATGAAACCCGAATAATAAACTTTCCTAAACTCTTAAACTAGAATCTTCCAAGAACTTTTCAAAATGTAAAATTGACTATTCCCAGACCTTGATAACCTATATTTCGTGAGTAAATTCTGGCCAACTCTATAGCTCTTCTCAAATTTTCTCCTAACCCCCCTTCTGATGAAGGCAGTGGGGGTTTATATATAGGGGAATTTGGGGTCGATTTAGAGGGGAAATCGGGTTGAAAAGATGGATCCGAATCCAATTTGAAAAATCAAAATCTCAAAGAGATCCGAAATAAATTTTCCATTGTACCAATTTTCAACGGAAAAGAGGGGAGAGGGGAAGTGGAGGACGCGATTTGCTGCGGGATTTCCGGTCTGAGCGACTGTCGATGTTGACATTTACTAGCCTTCTGGGTTTCGTCTGGAAGAAGAAAACGAGCATGGGCAGTGGGGTCGGGGTGTTGTTGGAATCGCTGATTTGCAGCGAGGAAGATGAAGTTGGGCGGTGGGATACTGTGTATATACGTATGGGATGATGTATTGTATTGTGGATGTTTGGAAGCTGCTGTTGCACGCTGCTTGATGTATTGCTATTGAAAGAAATGTCTTATTACCAATGGGTTTTTTTTTGGTATTGTTAGTGGGCTGGGCTGATTGGAAGAAATGGGCTGGGATTTGGAGTAGTTAACTGGAAATTAGAGGCATCAATGGATTAAATTGCAATTAGGAAATGGCCAATTGAATTACAAAATTATAGCTAATTAGAATTAGTACATTAGCCAAATCGATTTTATTTGGTGAATTCGGCTAATAAAATTTAAACAAGATAAGTTAAATATAAATTGATTAATGAGCTTCTTAATCTTAACGAAATAAGAAATAATTAACTTAATTATGAACTAACTAATTCAATTACAAAACGAATTAGCTCGAAATTATAACTATAACTTAAAGTAAATTAATAGAGTATTTAACTACGATGTAAAATCTTTTTGTGATGATTTTTCAAATATTTATAAAATAACGTGATTTGCTAAGATATACATACTTATCATTAAAAAGTGATAAATTTTTTTTTTTTTTAAAAATAACTTGAAAGTATTTTGAATTTCATAAAATTTATTAACTCAAAACTATAACCATCCCTAATATTTAAAATATAATTATTATTATTATTTTTCTTTTGACGAATTTCGAATAATCATGAAATATACTAATTATATACATAATTATGTAAAACATGTACATCATCTAAAATTTATGAAAAGTGACAAACTATTAAAAATCTTGCAAACTATATTATTATTATTACTTTTATAAAACTAATTATTTTAAAACTATGGCCATAACTAAAATAACGTAACTTAAATAAAATGTGCTTTTCAAATCAACAAAATTAAATAAGACAAAATAATATAAAATAAGAATAATTAAACTAATAAAATAAATAACTTATACTTTAAACCAAATTAATTCAATTGAATATAAAACAAACTCTTTTTGAGACGATTTTTGAATATTCATAAAATATAATAATTATATACATAATTATGTAAAACATATATATTATCTAAAAATTATAAAATAAGACGGAACTAGTTAAAATAATTTGCAAACTATATTATTATTATTTCAAAAAATTTATAAAATTAATTATTTTAAATCGTTTGAAATTGGAGAAGCTCGAAATGATTAATTTATATTGTGGAGGGTCAAAATTGGGTGTCAACATTATTAAGGGACTAAATTCTGAGTTGCAAGTATTACTGTTCATATTACCTCTGCAGGGAAAAGCTTCAATATGGTAACACACTTTGTGTAGAAAGTGGAGAGGGTGAGGCGAGATGGTCAGGCCAAGGCATTGGCTAAGAAAGCCAAAAAATCGGGCAACTTTTAGAGATCTTACTCCAGAGGTTCAGGGAGGCCAACACTTGCAGCCAGACCCATTCAGTCCGCTATGCCCGCCTCTATAGGTAATTACTCAGGTACTCTACCTCATAATTTGATTCAAGATAGCCAGGGAAGTCGCCCATCATGATGATAGGGCTTAGTGTTATGCTTTTCCAGGCAAGATCGAGGCAGAGGCGTCTGACGCAGTGATCACATGTACTATTCTTGTCTGTGACCGGATGACTAATGTGTTATTTGATCTGGGCTGTACTTATTCTTATGTGTCTGTGCGTTTTGCCTCAACATTTGCTATGATTTGTGATATACTTGATGCCCCCATCCATCATGTTTCTACCCCAGTTGGAAAGTCTATCATAGTCACCCATGTCTATTGTGCTTTTCCTATTTTGTTTATAGGTTTCAGGCTTGGGCTGATTTGATGATTTTGGATACTGACTTTGATAAAATCTTATGCATGACTTGGTTGTCCCACTATTATATTGTGCTTAATTGTAATACTAAGTTTGTAACTCTAGAAATTCTGGGAAGGGAAAAGTTAGAGTGGGAAGGGGTGTACAAGCTTAAGCAAGTTAAGATCATATCCTCCATTAGGGCTAGGAAACTAGTAGGGTAAGGTTGTTTGTCTTATTTTGCTTATATTCGGGATGTTGAGGTTGAGTCTCCATCTATTGAGACTATTCTCGTGGTGTCATAATTTAGAGAAGTGTTCCCTAATGACTTGCCTGGTATGCCTTCGGACAGAGACATAGATTTCTGGTATGATTTAGAACCTGGTACTCGTCCCATTTCCATCCCTCCATATCGTAGGGCTCCAACAGAATTAAGAGAGCTTAAGGCTCAAATCCAAGAGCTTCTTGATAAAAAATGTATTTGTCCTAGAGCTTCCCTATGGGGTGCTCCAGTTTTGTTTGTTAAGAAAAATGATGGTAGAATGAGAATGTGTATAGACTACATGCAATTAAATAAGGTCACCATTTAAAACAAGTACCCATTGCCTCGCATAGATGATCTTTTTGACCAACTGCAAGGTGCATCAGTTTCTCTAAGATTGATCTACGGTCTGCCTATCATCAGTTAAAGATTAGGCCTGAGGATGTGCCCAAGACGGTGTTTAGAACCCGTTATGGGCACTACGAGTTTCTAGTTATGTCGTTTGGGTTGACTAATGCGCCTACAACTTTTATGAGTTTAATGAACGGTGTGTTTAAGCCATTTCTTGATTCATTTGTCATAGTTTTTAGTGATGATATTCTGGTCTATCCGAAAAGTGAGGAAGAGCATACCGACCATCTTCGTATTGTTCTGGGTGTTCTTGGGAAACAAAGGTTGTATGTGAAATTTTCTAAGAGTAAATTTTGGCTGACTTCGGTTGCATTTTTGGGGCATGTAGTTTCAAAAGAAGGGGTAATGGTAGATCCCCAATAGATTGAGGCGGTTAAGAATTGGGTTCGGCCTAGCTCTGTGATGGAAGTTAGGAGTTTTGTGTGGGCTCACTAGCTATTATTATCGATTTGTGAAGAACTTTGCTTCTATTGCCACTCACTTGACTAATTTGACCAAAAAAGAGATACCATTTGAATGGACCGAAAAATGTGAGGAGAGCTTCCGAAAGCTCAAGACTCTTTTGACCACCACACCCATACTAGCATTACCAGTTGAAGGTAAGGATTTTATTGTTTATTGTGATGCTTCACATTCTGGGTTGGGTGTTGTGTCGATATAGGATAAGAATGTTATAGCTTATGCATCGCGTCAATTGAAGGTGCATGAGAGGAATTACCCAACACATGATTTGGAGTTGGCAGCGGTAGTGTCTGCTCTTAAGATCTCGCGGCATTACCTCTATGGTGTTAAGTGTGAGGTGTTTAGTGATCATCGTAACTTGCAGCATGTCTTCACTCAAAAGGATCTGAATTTGAGACAACGAAGGTGGATGAAGTAGCTCAAGGATTATGATGTGACCATTCAATACCATCCGGGTAAGGCTAATGTAGTGGTAGACGCTTTGAGTCGAAAGGCAGTGAGTATGGGTAGTTTAGCTTGCTTGAGTGTAACTAAGCGACCTTTGACTAAGGAGATTCAAACCTTGGAGTCTAAGTTCATGCAGTTGGGCATCTCAGAAAAAAGTGGGGTGTTAGCTAGCATTGAAGTTAGGGCCACATTTATTGAAGATATCAAGGCCAAACAATTTGAGGATGAAAATTTGAATGAACTTAAGAAGAAGACTTCGATTGGTAAGGCACAAGAGACCACTATTGATGCAGAAGGTGTGCTAAGCATTAAAGGAAGGATTTATGTCCCTCGAGTTGATGACTTGATTCAGAAATCGCTGACAGAATCCCATGGTTCGCGATATTCCATTCATCCGGGTGTGACCAAGATGTACCGAGATTTGAAGCGAATTTATTGGTGGTCGGGCATGAAGAAGGATATAACAGAGTTTGTGGCTAAGTGTCAAAATTGGCAACAAGTAAAATATGATCATCAAAGGCCTGCTGGTTTGCTCCAATTCCGAAATTGAAGTGGGAAAGGATAGCCATGAATTTCGTGGTTGGTCTTCCCAAGACTTTAGGGAAGTTTGATTCTATTTGGGTAGTGGTTGACAGATTGACTAAGTCACCCCATTTTATTCCGATAATAATAGATTATAATGCCGAACAATTGGCCAAGGTATATGTGAAAGAGATAGTGAGGTTGCATGGGGTCCCCTTCTCTATTATCTCAAATCGTGGTACGCAGTTTACCTCTAAGTTTTGGAGGAAATTACATGATGAATTGGGCACATAACTCACTTTTAGTACCGCTTTCCATCCACCGAGGGACGGGCAGTCAGAGAAGACTATTCAAGTGTTAGAAGACATGTTGAGGGCATGCGTGATTGATTTTGGAGGGCATCGAGATAAGTTCTTACCTTTGTGTGAGTTCTCCTATAATAATAGTTATCACTCCAGCATTGATATAGCACCGTTTGAGGCATTATATGGGAGGGGATGTAGATCACCCATATGATGGTTCAAGGCTGGAGATGTGAAACCTTTGGGGGGTTGGTTTAGTGAAAGAATGCTCAAGATAAGGTGAGGAATATTCAAGCTAAGCTTTTAGCAGCCTAGAGTAGACAGAACAAGTATGCAGATCATAAGGTAAGAGACATGACATTTCAGACTGGTGAGAATGTTCTTCTTAAGGTATCACCCATGAAAGGGGTAATGAGATTTGGCAAGAAGGGTAAGCTAAGTCTGTGATACATTGGTCCTTTTGAGGTTCTCGAATGTGTAGGGCCAGTGGCGTATAGATTGGCTTTACCTCCTAACTTATCGGGAGTTCATCCGGTATTTCATGTGTCCATGTTGAAGAGATATCATGGTGACGGGGATTACATCATAAAATGAGACTCAATTGTGTTAGACAAAGACCTCCAATATGAGGAGGAACCGATTGCAATTCTTGATCGTGATGTTTGGAAGCTGAGGACCAAGGATATTAAGTCTGTGAAAGTTCAATGGAAGCATCGTCCAGTTGAATAAGCTACTTGGGAAACCGAGAAGGACATGCGAGATAAGTATCCCCAGTTGTTCGTCGATTCAGGTACAACTCCATTCTTTCTTTAGCCTATTATTCCTAAGTTCGTCACTTGGTGACGAGTGATGGGTAAATTGGTATCTATTGTAACGATCGGTTTCTATCGTTATAGAAAAGCCAACGAAATTTTTTTTGGGCTGGATAACTTTTTCGTAGTAACTTGGAATTTCCAACCTAGTCCAGATTTGGACGAAATCAAAGTCAGTAAGGTCTAGGGAAATCTAGTAACAATTGTGTGGTTTAATTTTGATTTTGATCAAATGAGTAGATAACTAAGACGTTAAGGAACCCGTACGACTTTACAAAATTGAATTTGGTGAGTAGAACTTCTGAAACTGATCTTGGCGTGAACATGTAATTTCTGAGTGTCGTTGGTCGAAGGTGTGTTGTGAAATGGGGGTCTTGGAATTATAAAATTTGCTCACTAGTTCCGTGCAAGCCGCTAAGGCGGGATTTTCCCGCCAGAGCAGGGCCGCTGTAGCGGGGTGAGTATCGCTGTGGCGGGACAGACGCGACTTAAGTCGAAATAAACCCCAAAAATATTTTATTCTACACTTCTCGAATTTGAGAGCTAGGAGACGACCCCATGTGTTTTCTTGATCATTTTTCATTATTCTTGAGGGTAAAGGTAAGGTTTTAACTCCCCAAATCCATTTTTCGATCTGTAGAACGTAATCTAATGGGTAATTATCGATGGGGGAGGATTTTGATCTGGAAATTATGGTGGAAAAACCCTAATCTGGGTATGAGGATCATGGGTTTCATCTAAGGTTGATAGAATTGTTGGTAATTCGGGTAATTAGTTATTGTTTATTGATTCTCGTGTTATATTAATTATTTGTAGACCAAGGACCAGAGGAACGAATCCAAAAAGGGAAGAATCAAGTTTCTTAGGGGATTCAAGCTTGTTTCGAGGTAGGTGATGGTTATGATTTCGTGATTGTGTGATATATGTTTGTTCTTGCTTCATGATAATACGTATATATATGTGAATGTTGCACTATTGATCACACTACTTATAAATGAGGATAGATGAATGATGAGAGTCATGAATCATGACTTGATTGTATGATTGAGAATTTACTTGTGATTGTGATTATGGCTTGTTGAATGGATCGAGTGTTGCGTTCCGACAAACTAAGTAGGATTGGTTGCCACATTCTGACATAAACATTGGAACGGGTACCACGTACCATTATGCTAACAGTTTGGGTTTGTGTTCCATGAGAGGGCCATTGACTTGACATAATTGTCTAATTGAGAACTGTGAAATTGTACGTTGTTCGCTAATGATGTTGATATTGTATATGTTCGATGTATGCATGTTATTATTGTGTTGTATTGACTTATGTTTGTTGCACTTAGTGGGATAGCCGCGTGATCCTACCAGTACATTGTGGTTGTGTACTAATACTGCAGTTGCTCTTTCTTTGTTGAGTACATGGCATCTTCAGGCGACTATTGACAAACCTCGCTTAGAAGATCAGTGATCATTTCGAATTCAATGGTGAGTCAGTTCTTCCGGGCTGCCATGAGTTCTCTTTCAATTTATGTCCACCTTTCGGACTTAGACTAGTTCTTTAGATTTCTTAGGTTTAGTATGGGATTGTACTTTTTTTTTAAAACTTATGGTTGAACCTTAGATGTCTTGGTACATTGACTTTTTGGTTCTAGGTATTATTCTGCATTTGTTTGTTTTGTTAGACTTTTGGAGTTTACGGGAACTCTAATTCTCTTCCTTAGCATTTAAACCTGCTTCTGTAACTTTAAATGTCGTACTTTTGATTAAGTTGTGTAGCTCTTTGGTTAGCTAATTAGTATTAATGGTTCTCCCACCGAAGGGTTAGTGTTGGTGCCACTCACGACGGTCTAGGTCATGATAGTATATTAATAAAATATATGTATATAATTTATCAATTCGGTTATTTCTTTGAATTTTTCGAATAAAATCATAATCAAACTAAATACTATCACTTTTCAAAAATCTAAAACCAAACCAAACAAACCCAAATAAGATCAGTTTATTTTTTTGATTTGGTTCGATTTTTCGGTTTGGAATGGTTTTTTATCGAAACCATGAACACCCCTAATTCTCTCCCCTGATTTTCTCATTTCTATTATTAAATAGTTGTATTCTTGGAAATCAAACAATTAAAAAAAATTCATAAATCAGATATATAGCAAATTACAATATTGACATTGTTAATAAATATTGAAAGTGTGGCTAAGGGGTCCTATTAAATATCAAAATTGGCATTTTGCAAATTTTTCATAGAATAATTATAGTTAAATTCTTATAAATATTAATTCAAAAACTAATAAATATAATAATTACTTTTTATTTTATAAATAAAATAAACAAAAAAAAATAACTAATAATTTTTTTTTTAAAATCATATAGATGATGTGAGGCCAAAAATATATATTTTAATCATTATTTGTCTCACATTTATTATTTATATTTGGCCTTTTTGAGCATGAATTTTATGAATTGTGCTAAATAGTGTATTTTATTTGTAGGAATAAATTGGTGTAAAGTTGAGGAAGTTTGAAGCTAAAACGAATTAAAGATGAAAAATTGAAGAAGAAAATCAAGCATGTAATTTAATGGATTAAATTCAATATAATAATATATAAAATATAAAATATAAAATATAAAGTTGCAAAAATTCAATTGAAAAAGAGGATGCTTCCACGTGGCAGCAGTGGAAAACACCTTTAGATTGTTTGAAGCAGCGGTTGAGGCGGTTACTGAATACGCGTAGAATTAGGAAATTCAATTCCGTTTGGTTTTGATTTTCTAGTTTATTTTGGACTCAATTATTTTATATAGGATTTTTTACATTTACAAATAGTTCATAGAAATAATTATTTGGGGAGATCAATCATAAGGCATCAAGTATAAATTTATCAATATTTTTTAGGGTTCTTTTCTTCTTCTTTCTTTTCTTAGAGATTAGTGGCTAAACGCCCTAAATCTGGGGAGGCAGGTACAAATTGAATGTTGATTATTTAAGATTTAGGAATTAATTCTTGATTGTCATTATAAGTTACTTTTATATTCTTGTTATAGTATTTCTTGACTGACCATCCAGAATAAATCTATTGTCTAATCTTAAAATCGAGAGAGGAGGGGTTAGATAGATTAGAGAATATAGAGAACTCGATCGATCCATTTAGTTGAGGTGATTTGTGTTCAGGAGTGACGCCCGAACGAACAACTTGTTTGGTTACGAAACAAGATGAAAAATAAATGCTCGCCAGTTAGGCTTGTTTATCCCCGCTCAACGATGGGTTAGACAGCTAACTGGAGTAGGCGACTAGAGGTTTGATACCCGACTCATACAATTAACCTTGTAAACCAGTAACTTGACAACTAAAATTGATTCTAAGCCAAAAATATGATACATGAGATTCATTGCATGCTGCATCCCTGGAATTTTCCAAATCACTGTATATAATTTTATTATTTTATTCTTGCATTCTTTCCTTTTGGCACTCTTAAATAAATATTTAGACTAATATAATTTAGTAAATAGTTAATTGACAAGTCCTTTGGGTTCGATAATCTGGTTCTTTTAAGAGCCACTATATTACTTGCGCGATCGTGTGCGTGTGCAATTGGGAGCAACAAATTTTTGGCGCCGTTGCCGGGGACTTTGAAATTAACTATTCTTCTAGGTTATACTTGTTCTTTTTATTTATTTATTTTTTTGCTTGTTTTAATTAGTTCTTTTTTCAACAATTATTATTTTTTCTTTCTTTGAATAATTTGAAAAAATCGTGATTGGGTGATGAATGTCATTTATGTCATATATATGGTCGTCAATATATTCATTGGAATGGTTGCCCTAAATCTTATTCCCTTCCCCCGAACCCCTATTTTGATTCTTCTGTTATTTGTGATGTTAGTAGGGGCGATGAAGCGGAGAATGCAAAACAAGAGGCGCGCAATGTGAATTCACTTATGAAATGCATGGACATGCTGGACAAAATTAATTCAACAATCACTGAACAAATATTTGAATGCAGGGAAGAGCACAAAAAAATCATGAAACTGCTGGATATACTTGACACTATTCGATTAGTAATTACTGTTCTAGCGAAATTAGAAGAGATTGTCGTGGATGATGACCAATTAGTGAAGCAAAACGAGGAATTCAAATCATTCAACTATACCTTATTCCTTAATATCGATGTTGAGAAATAGTACAAAAGTGAGAATGTTGTAAATAATGCTGCTTTGGAGTTGAGACAACTTGAATCTCATTCAAAACACTTTTCTGTAAAATCTGAATTAATGAATGAGTGTATAGATAAGGAACAAGACTCCTACATTCTAAAGTTTTTTAGTCCACGTAAACAAAACGACATTCCTCACCTAAGGGCCAAGAAGTGCAAGGTGCGGCATATATTACTTGGTTAATTTATCTTTATAACACCTCCCCTTGAGAGGAGTAGAAAAATAGATGCAAAGTTAGGGGTAAAATTTGTAAGTTCAAAGTGGAAAGAAAAGTGGTGAATTTATTTGTGTCGTGCCGCGATGTTAAATTAAGCGCTTATTGGGAGGCAACCCAATTTATAGTGTAACTTCTTATTTTTTATTTTATTTTTTTTAGTGTCATTTTTCTGTGTGGTTTTTACAGGTTTTGGAGAAGTCTGAGTATCCAAAATTTGGAGCTAAGGATCACGTTTGAGCTTAAGTGTGGGGTGCGTATGACCCTTGATGAAAATAAAGAGAACATACTACAGGCAAGGCCTAAAGGCCTCAGGGAGTTTTCTAACCCTTGTTTTAAATTTTATTTGATGATTTGGGACATATCATCTTTTTAAGTGTGGGGTTTATTGTTTTATTGAGTATTTTATTTTTTTAGGATGGGTTCCTTGGCTTTTGTTTTCGATTTTTTTTTTCTGAGGATAGTTCCTTTGAACCGAGTGTTTTTTATTTGCTTTAGGAATAAGTTTTTTCTTTGTTTTTTTTTAGAGAAAAGAAAAGACTCTTTTGAGTGGTGTGATACTTGTTATTTAGGTCTAATTTTTGAGTAGTAATTTCTTGTGAATGCTTGATAAAAAAAATGCAGACTCTTTGACACCTAAGCTCATGGTTGTGACTTTGTATATAACTTATTTTATTTTGTAGTTTGTTATGATCATGTCTCTCTTAGAAGTGGAATTGATCCATCTTGATTGATACTTGTGCCATGTGTGGTGAGAATTTGTTTATTCCATATTTTGTATCATAGTCTAGAACTTGCCCTGCATGTTATTGAAGCGAAATAAAAAATGTTGTTTTGTTTAGGAGATGATAATAGACTTTCTTTGATTTGTCTAGTAAATTTTAGGCATTTCAGATATTTTATCACTAGTTAACCCTTTTGAGCCTGTAGCCTTTTGTTGGTAGCCATATTTTTCCCTAACCTATTTTGTTGAATCCCTAGTTTTTGCACCTTGCTTCCTTGAGCATTATAACATAGACTTATTCTAATTATCAATTCTGAGAAAAACGGATGGTTGAGTGAAAAGGTAATCAAAGATAGCTACAAAGTGCTTAAAAAAACCCTCTTTGAAAGAATGTGATGTGAAAAAAAAGAGATGAACCGAAGAAGTTACCTTGATGATGGCCCTGGTCCTTCCAAAGACATCGTGCACCTTAACGCATGCAAAATATGTAAGTTGAGGGTGGCTATTATGAAGGAAAACTTTTAAAAAAAGTGACCGAAACATTCTTGAGATGATGAGAATTACTTGTGAAATAATTGTTGAAGAGAGAATTGAAAATAAAGAGAAGAAAATAATGGGTGATGAATTCTAAAATTGCAAACTGCTTAAGGAAGTGCAAGTCACTATTATATAGTTTTTCTACCTTACCTCAAGCCTACATTACAACCCGTTAAAGTCCTATTTGATTCTATTCGAGCATATGCTTAATTAGTGGAAATATACATAATGGGCAAGCCTATGGTTCTTTGTGCATACATGTGAATTTTATTTTTGAGTGTGAGTTGTTCTTTGATGATAAGTCCTTAATTTATATTCAATATTTTGAATTGAGTGTGTGGACTATTTATTCTTGAGAGGGCATGTGTTTCATGATGGATAAGTGATTTTATTAGCTTTCTTTGATGAGAGTAAGGGAGCAAGTTTAAATTTAATGAGTAACAACCTTTCTTGAGGTTAGGAGGTTAAAGTTTTTTGTTTATTTGGTTGTCTTGCATAATGATTGAGAATTGTACTGGATGTTTTGAAATTGGTAGATGGCCTAATTGTTTGTATTAACCAAAGTGATGACAAACCTATTTTGATTTATTTGAGATGAGCTTTAATGTTTACTCGAGGACGATCAAAAGTTTAAGTGTGGGTGCTGATGTGAGGCCAAAAATATATATTGTAATCATTATTTGCCTCATATTTATTATTAATATTTGTCATTTTTGAGCATGAATTTTATGGATTGTCTAGATAGTGTATTTTATTTGTAGGAATAAATTGGTGTAAAGTTGAAAAAGTTTGGAGCTAAAACGAATTAAAGATGAAAAATTAAAGAAGGAAATCAAGCAAGAAGGTTAATGAATTAAATTCAATATAATAATATATAAAATATAAACTATAAAGTTGCAAAATTCAATTGAAAAAGAGGATGCTTCCACGTGACAGAAGTGGAAGACACCTTCAGATTGTTTGAAGCAGCGGTTGAGGCGGTTGCCAAATACACGTAGAATTAGGAAATTCAATTTCGTTTGGTTTTCGTTTTCTAATTTATTTTGGACTCAATTATTTTATTTAGATTTTCTACATCTATAAATAGTTCATAAAAATAATTATTTGGGGAGATCAATTATAGGGCATCAAGTATAAAGTTGTCAATACTTTTTAGGGTTCTTTTTTGCTTCTTTCTTTTCTTAGAGATTAATGGCTAAACACCTTAGTTCTGGGGCTGTAGCTACAGATTGAATGTTGATTATTTAAGGTTTATGAATTAATTCTTAGTTGTCATTATAAGTTACTTTTATATTCTTGTTTTAGTATTTCTTGACTGGCCATCTAGAGATAAATCTATTGTCTAATCTTAAAATCGAGAGAGGAGGGGTTAGATAGACCAGAGAATATAAAGAGCTAGATCGATCCATTTAGTTGAGGTGGTTTGTGTTCAAGAGTGACGCCCGGACGAACAACTTGCTTGGTTACGAAACTAGATAAAATATAAATGTTCGCCAGTTAGTCCTGTTTATCCCCGCTCAACGATGTAGTTAGACAGCTAACTGGAGTAGGCGACTAGAGGTTTGATACCCGACTCATACAGTTAACCCTGTAAACCAGTAACTTGACAACTAAAATTAGTTCTAAGCCAAGAATATGATACATGAGATTCATTGCATGCTGCTGTCCTGAAATTTTCTAAATCATTGTAAGTAATTTTATTATTTTATTCCTACATTCTTTCCTTTTGGGACTCTTAAATAAATAATTAGACTAGTATAATTTAGTAAAGTTGATTGAAAAGTTCTTTGAGTTCGATAATCTGGTTCTTTTAAGAGCCACTATATTACTTGCGTGACCGCGTACACTTGCGTGTGCAATTGGGAGCAACAATAGACTATCAATTATATAGCTTAAATCTTTCTAAAAAAAATTTGTAGGCTTGTTAGAGAGATCTATAAATCCCTATTCGCACGGATTTACCTATATACACACCTTTTGTTTTCAATAATTTCCATTATTCACTACCAGTTCTAAACTTTTTGAAAATCCCTTATTTTACTCTCAAACCCCCAAACGCTGGATACATAAATCCTAACTCTCAAAACTAACGTTTATCCCTTCCTTATTTCACTCCACATATCTCTCCCTATATTTAGTCACACAATCTTAGCAATTATTTTCTCATTCACGTTTGAAATTCAAAATCAGTCTCTTTCATATATGTTAAGAATATTTTTAGACAAAAAAGTTAAAAAAGGATATGTTTGAGTCTTTTACCTATTTTAAAAGTACTCCAAAATTTATAATTAAATAAAATAAGTGAACTTCCAAATTTGACTACAACGTAAATTAGAAAAAAAAGTTATAGTAGTACTTATTATTTGGTAATAATTAGTATAATATTTGTAAATTTTTCATAATTTGATTCTTTTACCTTCATGATACATGATTCCACAATGTATCATGCACTGATTTTTTAGATATGATACGTAAATTCAAATTTATACTAAATGTATCAATTACATAGTAACTATCACACTGTAATGTATCGATCTCAAATCTAACATCTTATGGATAACAATTACTTATTTAATGTATCTAGTATAAATACAATACTTATCAATTTAAACTAGATACATAAATAGTAATGTATCATGCACTAATTTTTTAGATTACGTAAATTCGAATTTATACTAAATGTATCAATTACATAGCAACTACCACACACTAATGTATCAATCTCAAATCTAACATCTTATGGGCAACAATTATTTATTTAATATATCTAGTATAAATACAGTACTTATCAATTTAACAAGATACATAAATAGTGAAATGCTAAGTAACAAAGATATTCATGATGTATCTTCTCAAATTTATCGACAATTTTGAATCGAAATTGAAAGGATCTTCAATAAACTAGGAGAAGAATTTTGAATCTCAAAATTTTCAATAATTTTGAATCAAAATTGAAAGGATCTTCGATGAACTGGGAGAAGAAAGAATCTTGAATCTCAAAACTTTTGATAATCTTGAATCAAAATTGAAAGGATATTCGATGAACTTGAAGATTCAAAAGGAAATCGTTTGTCCAACAACAATTCCATCACTTTGTATCCTGTATAACTCACCTTGCTTACTCAAAATTTTGACAAAAGTTTTTGAATCAAATCTGAAAGGTTTCTTCATTGAACGGGGGGAGCAATTTGAAATTTTGAATTTCTTCATTCTATTAGAATTTGCCTCTGTATGATTGAGAGTAAGAAGAAACATAAGCATAATTTATGGAATTTAATTAATTTTCAGATTTTATTCCCTTTTTAGCGCAACAAAACAATTTTTCTTGTATTAGAATTAATGTATCCGGAAGGTACAAATTTTAAGGGATTATTGTAATTAGAAAAAAAAAGTAGGGATATGATGTAATTTACTCTTTACACTATGTGATTTATGTAAATTATACTATTTATATCAATTCAATGTAATTTAATATATTAAGTGATTTGATAATGTGAAAATATTTATTAATTAATTATGATTAATTGATAATTATTTTTTTATATATATATATATATATATATATATATATATATTGATTTATTATAAACAACCTGAAGAGTAAATTTTATCATTTATGAGTTTGGAATAGAGGAAAATGTTTTCTTAAAAATAAGTGAATTATTTATTTATTTTTTAATGTTTGATAGGTAAGTAAAAATTATTTCAAGAATATTTATATGTGAGATGGATTTTCTAAAACTATTTTATTGATTGACCAAACATCTTAATTTTTTTTAAATATGAATTTTTCTCAAAATAAGTGTTTTTGACTGGGTGTGTTTGGTATGAATAAAGATATTTTCTTAAACAATAAGTGAGTTAATTACTTATTTTTTTAATGTTGGGAAAAAGGCCTATACCTCTCAAATTTGCTATTTGGAGCTGATATGTCCTCGTTAGGAAAGTAACTCATATATTCTCTTACCGTTATACAAACGACTCACATATACCCCTACCATTATAAAATGAGCTCCCATATTCCCTTCATTTAATAGAAGTGAAAAATTAGTTTTAAATTTATATTTTGACTTTTAATTTTTTTTAAAAAAAATCATGTAGGGGTATATATGATCCTTCTAGCAAAGTTCAAGGTATATTTTAATCTTTTCCATACATAAATTATTTTTTGACTTCTTTGATTATCATTATTTGAGTTACTTATTCTTATTTTTTTATTCTTTAATGTAAAGAAAAAATTTAAAACCGATTTTTTTTGTGGCTAATTATAATTTAAAACTATCTTTTCGGCTATATTGTAATTTAGTTCTTGTATTTGAAAAAAAAACCTGATCATCTATAATAAATTTTACAAGAATATTAATGAAACATAAATAAATTTGAATATCAAAATAATAAATTTAAATTAGTCATTCAAATAAAAAATAGTCAAAAAAATACGTATGAGGATGATTAAATATACTCCTATGAATTATTTAGTTTTTTTTTTAAATAATTAAAAAAATAAATTAAAATTAATTTTTCACTTCCGTTAGAGGAAAATGGTATATATAAGTTATTTGTATAATAGTAAGGGTATATATGAGTCACTTTCATAACGAGAGATATACCAAGTCTAAATAATAAACTTAATATCACACCCTTTTCCCTTTAATGTTTGCAAGGTAAATAAAATATATCTCAAGAACATTTATATGTTACCTAGCAAAACATTACAGAGATGAGATATGATTGGGAGTGAACATTCTAGGGGTGGGGAGTTGGGATGGTCAAAGGTAGCTGGGTGGGGGTGTTGGGTGGATGAGAAAGAAACAAGGGAAAAGAGCCTAATATACCCCTCAGTTTTCTATTTAAACCTGATATACCCCTCGTTATGAAAGTGACTCATATATATCCTTATCGTTATACTAATAACTCATGTATACCCTTTTCCTCTAACGGAAATGAAAAAAAAATAATTTTAATTTAATTTTTTAATTATTATTTTAAAAAATATATATAATAATATGAGGTATATTTGATCCTCCTCACACATATTTTTTTTTTTGACTTTTTTGTTTTAACAACTAATTTAAATTTATTTTTTATGGTAAAATTTAATTATGTATCACTAATTTTCTTGTAAAATTTATTATGGATGTCCCATTTTTATTTTTTACAAATACAAAAACTAAATTTCAATATAGTTGCAAAAAAATTAAAATTAATTTTTTTAGACTAAAGAATGAAAGAAAATAAAGAATAAGAAACTAAAATAATTATAATCAAAGAAGTCAAAAATAAATTTATGTATGAAAAAGATTAAAATATACCATGAACTTTGCTAAAATGATCATATATATCCACCCCTACATAAATTTTTTAAAATTAAAAGTCAAAAAAATAAATTTAAAACTAAAATTTTCACTTCCTTTAGATGAAGGGTATATGTGAGTTTCTTTTGTAACGGTAGGTGTATATATAAGCCATTTGTATAACCATAAATGTATATAGAACAACTTTTATAACAAGCAGTATATCAACTTTAAATGACAAAATTGAGGGATATATTAGACCCTTTTTGTAAGAAATAATAAACTTTGTAATATCATTTATATAACTTGTTTTTTCGATATTAGATGAAATGAGAAAAAAAAAAAACTTAAAATATCAGTTATGTAACTTGTTTTTTCTAACTTCTTTAAGGAAATTATTTTTCTCATTTTAAAATTTTTTTATTTAATCAATCAAATTGAAAACATCTTTATTGCTACCAAACACCAAGAATGATTGTCAATGCAGAAAACTAGAAGAAGAAGGAAGAGAAAAAACAAAATTAAGGAGTAACAACTTATATATTTATAGTAAAAGAAAAAGAAAATGAAAAGGCAGTTGTTTAATTACTTGTAGTAGTGGTGTGCTTCACTACCTTTTCTATCCATCAGCACTAGCACTCAACAGATAGTTTTGTTTGAGTTGAGAGAAAATGGCAACTGGGTTTTGTAGCAGCAACACCTGTCTTGTGTTGAATCGACGGAGTGACTCAATTTTCCGTCACTTTCCCTCTTCTTATCCTACTTCTGGGTCTACCCGAAAAAGGTCTTCAATCAGGTATCTGTCATGAATTTGTTTAGTGAGTGGCCATGGCGGTTCTGTACCTTTTACACCAATTGACTAACTCAATTTCATTCATTTTTCTACCACTTTTTATTCCTACGCTTTGCCTACTTATCATAATCTTTTTAACAAGTATTGAGGAAACGTGATTAGATAAGATATGATGCAACTTTAATGATCTTAGGTAAGAGGGTATGATAGGTAGGTAGTTCAAAATTGTAATATTACTACCTATTCACAGGGTGAAGCTAATTGGTGGTTCCGACGAACCCAATAGCTTTTTTGTATTTATATTAAAAAATCAAAACAAATATTTATGTATGTTAACTTGTGAATCCCAAAGAAAATTGATTGACGGTTCAGTGGTAAGGAAAAGGCTTGAATGAAAATGCTTTTCATGCTAGAGTTGTGGGTTCTAACCCGACTATCAACAAAAGTGTTTTTCATGTTTTGTAATATTTTTCTCTTCTATACTATAATTTAGAATCGCCAAACTTCTAATTCTGGCTTCGCCTTTACCTATTCATGTATTTGGCTTGGTGGTGTATAGAGCATTGTGTTGCTCGTAGTATTAGTCTTTTCATGTAGTCTCAGTTTGTTGTGTTTAGGTGATCACACTGTGTTGTTGTTGTTACGGTTCCTTACATATATGCTCCCCATTGTTTTGCTATTAGTTGTCATGTTTCTCTGCATTAATGTTGTTTCTTTTAGTTACTGCATTGATTTGCTTGAGCCAAGGGTCTTTCAGAAATAGATCCATTGAGGTCGATTCAAATTGGACATACAGATTTTCATTTTATGAACCTGCGACCATTAGGTTAAAAGCCCAATGCTCTACCAACTGAGCTATACACCCAAAAAAAGTTGTTGTTGTTACGGTTCCTTACATATATTCTCCCCATTGTTTTGCTATTAGTTGTCATGTTTCTCTGCATTAACGTTGTTTCTTTTAGTTACTGCATTGATTTGCTTGAGCCAAGGGTCTTTCAGAAATAATCTTTCTACCTCATAGAAATAGTGGTAAGGTCTGTATATACTCTATCCTTCCTAGACCCACTTTGTGGAATTTCACTGGGAACTTTGTGAGATTTCACTAGGTATGTTGTTGTTGTTGTATATTCATTGACTTTGTCGGATTTCACTGGGTATGTTGTTGTTGTTGTTGTATATTCAATGACTTTTTGAGATTTTACTAGGTATGCTGTTCTTGTTGTATATTCAATTACTTTGTGAGATTTCACAGGGTATGTTGTTGTTGTTGTATATTCAATGACTTTGAGAGATTTCACTGGGTATGTTGTTGTTGTTGTTGTATATTCAATGAATTTGTGAGATTTCACTGGGTATGTTGTTGTATATTCAATGACTTTGTGAGATTTCACTTGGTATGTTGTTGTTGGTATGTTGTTGTTGTTGTTGTTGTATATTCAATGACTTTGTGAGATTTCACTAGATATGTTGTTGTTGTTGTTGTATATTCAATGACTTTGTGGGATTTCACTGGGTATGTTGTTGTTGCTGTTCTGTATTCAATGAATTCGTAAGACAGATATAGGGTTTGAACCAGAGCTATTGGGTTCAATCGAGCCTGTGACCAACACTCTAGCTCCTCCCCCTGCTTACCAGCATCATAAGCACATGTTCTACCTTTTTAGTCCTTCTGGAGTATAGTCATGTTGATTGAAATAAGATATACTCTTTATCTTTTGTGGCATCTAATGAATATATTTGGCAATGTTTTTTGGCTGAAATTGAGGACTATGAAATGCAGATGTCAGTCCACAGGCACAGATGAACCAAAAACAAAGATGAATTTATTTGATAATGCTAGCAACCTCCTCACTGATCTGTTGAGTGGGGGGAAAATTGGGTCAATGCCTATCGCAGAAGGGGCAGTGACTGACCTTTTCGACCGCCCACTTTTTTTCTCATTGTATGATTGGTTCCTAAAGGTAATAGCCTTAGTATGATACTCTCTCTTATCTCTGTATACCTTTGAACTACGTTGCTCGGACTCTTTACTTTCGATGTCAAACCTCTATTGGATTTTCCAAAAATAACTATTCTGGGAGAATCCGACACACACTCGTTGACATTTTTGAAGAGTCCGAGCAACATAGCCTTTGAGCAAGAGACACAATTTAGTTTTGTACTATATTTTTAAAAATTCAGTTCTCAATGGTCAGAGGGCACACAATATTGTTTTGGACGAAAAGTTGTCGAGTGTTGGTTGTTGCATAACTTTTATCAAAGCAAGAAAAAATCTGCATCATTTGGCAGAAAATGTGAGAAAATAGAGATTTGAAGTATCATGATGGAGAAGAGACTGATAATGTGGATTTATGATGTGTCTGCACCAACAGGATTACTTTGATAGTTACCAGCTTTTTTAGAATGAATTGGTTATGCAGAACAAAGGTGCCAAACATGTATTGGTCTTTAGTTATATTAATAAAAACCAGCCAAGAATTTGCTAGGATATGTTGAGTATTATTCATATCAAAGCTGACTAATTTCTTAATATTTTTATAATGAGAAAATGGATGAACTTACTTGTAGGTTTTTCCCTAGAAAAGGTATCTAATGCAAATACTGTACGACTTTTCTCTTCATTTTTGTCCCCCTATTTTCTTGGTGAAATTTAATTTTCTTCCTTCTTTTGGTTGAGCTGACAGTATGGATCAGTCTATAAACTTGCTTTTGGACCAAAGGCATTTGTTGTTGTATCAGATCCCATTGTTGCTCGGCATATTCTTCGTGAGAATGCATTTTCTTATGACAAGGTATTGTACCCCTTTTGTTCTTTGTAATTCTCTTGTTCATTCTTTAGCATATCTAAGGTTGTCTGCTCTTGTATATTCTCATATCTTAACTTGCCTCTGATTATCAGGTGTTGCTTTGCACATCATCTCTTATTCATTCTTTTTCTGATTTTGCTGCATAGAAGGGATGCAATTGATTCGTGTAGGGAGTTAATCATCTGAATTGGTTATTAGATTTGATTATATTTGCAAATCAATATTGCAAGAAGTGGAGTATCAGCGGAACCTCTAGACAACTAGTAATTTCTCCTTGGTTCTTCATTAAGTTAGTTACTTTGTTATATGATGCATCCAAAATAATTTTCCTTGTTCTTTGATGGAGAAATTTAATTTATGCAAGAACTCAAACTAACGTATGATAATTTAATCTTGATATTACACATTTACAGTTTTTTATTGCATATCTGTCTATCAATTTCAAACCATAATAATTCCAGGCCTTGTTCTTTCTTAAAAAAACAAAAGTTATTAAGAACTTGCTTATGGCCTTTCTTTTTCCTTTTTAATTGTTAGGTAGAAAAGGAACTCTTGTTAATACTTACATTAGCTGATAGAAGTTAATTTTTATAGTGGCACAACAGCAAGAAACTCAGTCAACTTACTCTATTTTATGTTGTAATTCGGCTCTTCTTATTTCTAACCAGGGGGTCCTTGCTGAAATCTTGGAACCAATCATGGGAAAAGGGCTGATACCTGCTGACCTTGATACTTGGAAACAGAGAAGAAGAGGTAAGCATGTGTTGTATGGGATTGGCCTGGTTCTGCCCACTTTGTTCCCCATATAATCTGCTAAAGGTTGCCAATAATCCTGCAGCAGAAATTATTGACTGATATATCGGTTGATGTAGTCAAGCTTGACCCTTACTAATTACAAAACTTATCCATGATGAAGGATACTGCTTTCCCATATCTTTTGATACCTGCTCTTTTCTGTCTTTTGAATGGTCAAATAGAATAGTGCTGTGTTAAATCGGTTATGCAACAGAAGTGCAATGCCTTTCTGACTGGATAATTTGAATAATGTCTGACATCAAAGTTATCTGATAGCCTTTTTGTTATCAAGGGTAGCACCACTTGCTTTCAACTTTCCTCTAGGATACGAAGTTAGGCTGCACAAAGTTCCAGTGTTTCAGAAACATAGAGGTGTCGTCATGATACTCATCACTAGTCAAATGAGGTAGGAAAATGACTAATAGATGAGTATTCCAATAAAAGTTTTAGAGAGGAGGATGAAGCTACTAATAAATTATGAGATGATTGTGTTCTGCTTCAGTTCTATACAAACAAACAATTCTATTGATTGCATGGATGGTGGCATTCAGCCGACTTAGACTTCCCCTCCTGCCTCAACACAAAAACAAAACAAGAAAAAGATAACATTAGGAACATAATTCAGGGAGACTCAAATTCCCTATCCTTTTTAGAAAATTATGTGTAGCCAAAGAGAAAAAGGATCATCTTGGTAATTGGTGCTTTTCTCTGTCTCCCAATATTTCAAGGTAAAGGAGTATTAAGACAAAACTAAGCTTTTGTGATCCCACACGACAGAGAAAGTTGAGGTGCCATTTGAGATCCTTATGCCTTTGTGTGGGTTATGAAGAGTCAGAATAACTTTTATTATCCAGTGGCGGATGTAGCGTTAGAGATACAGGTTCAATTGAACCTGATATGTTTTAAACGGAACATATATATATATATATATATAAATAACAAAATCCATTGAAAGATTTCGAACCCGTAATTTAAAAGTTAAATCCATCAGATTAAAATCCTTGATTTGCTTCTGTTCTATTAGTCATTTGTGCATTCTTTTTCCTTTGTACTTATATATTAGATGTATAGATACAAGCATGTGGATTCATGTGCGAACATTTGTACACTTCAAATAATTTGACTAGCTCTCCTGTGATTGACAGTTATTGCCCCTGGATTCCACTCATCATACCTAGAAGCTATGGCTAAAGTATTCACTGAATGTGCTGAAAGAACAATGTTGAAATTTGATAAGCTTATTGAACAAGAAGAGTCAGGAGGAGGGAAGCTAATTGAGTTGGATCTCGAGACAGAATTCTCAAATTTAGCACTAGATATTATTGGGCTTGGTGTTTTCAATTATGACTTCGGTTCCATCACAAAAGAGTCTCCAGTTATTAAGGTCTGACTATGCAACTAAATTCCTTATTTTCAGGAAGATACTTCGGTTACTTTCTCAATATGCTGAAGCATTAAGTATATTATTAGCATGCCATGTTTTTCTCTAATCTTATAGTTCTGGAGTAAAGAATGCACATTTGCTTTTCTAACAGCTGACAAACAATTTCAACAATTTCGACACGGCAGATACTCTTCTATCTTCTCTCATCTACTTCCTCCCAATCAAAAACTGATGCTTTCTTTTAGTGAAATTTGCAGGCTGTGTATGGTACACTTTTTGAAGCTGAGCATCGTTCTACTTTCTACATCCCCTATTGGAATATCCCTCTGGCAAGATGGTTAGTTCCGCGGCAGCGGAAGTTCCAAAGTGATCTGAAGGTCATTAATGATTGCCTTGATGGACTTATACAAAATGCAAAAGAGACCAGGCAGGTGAGACTTGAGAGGATGGATAGTGCCTTTATCTGTTCTTGTTCTTGCCTTATGGTTGATAGTTGGTTTGTTCCACTCAAGTTGACTACATGTGCCATAATGGCAAAAAAATTTGTTGTTACACTTATCTGATTGTACTTCTATAAGTTAGTATGGTTTGCTGTTTTCATGAGAAGCCAGGCTTGTTTGGTGATCTGTATTCTTTAGGATCTTACATATATCACAAGCCAATAATACTTGCATTGTTAAATAAATTCTCTAAGTAAATAATCAGGCATATCTTTGGGTGCATAGAAGCAGTGCTTCATCATGTTGTTGATGTTTTCCAAGTCTTCTAATTTTGTTTAGAGACTCGCATGCCCGTGAATGGATAAATGTGAGTGTTGGTGAATCTCTAGTTTTCAAGACCCTGATTAACCTTGAAAAACATCTTATGTAGTATTGGAATGAAATGGACCTGAATAGAGCGTATGGACACAGAGGATTCATATAGTTGACCAACTAAGAGATACAAAATAAAGGACCTTTGCAGATGTTTATAAATACTATAAGAATTATAGTGCACCATAGCTTAATTCTTGTTACATTTTTTCACAGGAAACAGATGTTGAGAAACTACAGCAAAGGGACTACTTAAATCTTAAGGTTTTTTGCTTATTTTTTCTCTTCTTCTATTTCTTTTTTGTTAGCTGGTATGCAAAGTGTATACAAACAATTTTACAGAGCATTGCAAAATTCAGACCAGCGAGTCTTGGTATTGTAACTTTTGAAGTTTGCAGGATGCAAGTCTTTTGCGGTTTTTAGTTGATATGAGGGGTGTTGATGTTGATGATCGTCAGGTAAAATATCGTGTTCCTTTTCTGTAAACTTTCTGTCATAAAGTGAGAGAAAATTGTCACAGTCACCAAATTTTATGTGTGTTTTATTTACACAAGTAAGACTGGTTCCTCAATAACATAATGGAATGCACGAGGGTATTCATAGGATATTTTTTGTGGACCAAAATTCATGGAGTGTAAGTAGTTTATTGCACAATCTCAACCCTGTCACTAATTTCTTTGGACAGCTACGAGATGACTTGATGACGATGCTGATTGCTGGACATGAAACAACTGCTGCCGTTCTTACGTGGGCTGTTTTCCTCCTTGCACAAGTATGGGTCATTACAACCCAAAATAAATATCTTCTACACTGTTGCAAAAAGGAAATACATAAATAAGAACTTGTCACGTTAAAGGTTGTAATTGTTTGAGTTTAAAAAATTACAAGTTTGAATATGGAGTTTTCAAGTCCCTTACCTATAATGTACTTGTCATTCTCCCATTTTCCACTTCACACCTCTTTTCTTCAGTTTTAATGGATCTCCTTAAGTTGATTTGTTTTACTCCAAATGAACATTGTGGCTAATCTCACTTTTATAAATTATCCTGAAGCATCCAGTCAAAATGAAGAAAGCGCAGTCAGAGATTGATGCAGTGCTTGGTCAGGGAAGGACGACCTTCGAGTCTCTTAAAAAATTAGAGTAAGTTATCGAGCTTATAGTACTGGTTATTTTACAAGGAGCAATCACTTCTTATGACATTTTCTCTCAAAATGTAAACCTCTGTACTTCCCCTCAGTGTGCCTATGCTCCTTTTTAACATAGTTTGATATGCTCACTCTTTCCGTAGTTTTAAGATGACCTATTTTCTTGAGTTGAAGTAGCGAAGACATCTATTGAAAGTGTTTTTCATGTTTATCTTGAGATGTTAAAGTTACAAACAGTTTCTACTGGTGTTAAATGAGGCAATAGGATCATATGCAATTCGTTGAATAATGATGCTTTCGTAAATTTAGTAATTGCTTAAATAAGAATGTTACAATGGAAGATGCGCAATCTGAAAAGAATAAGGTAAGGAATGAACAATAACTGGCTAACAGTTAAAACAGTGATTATAGAGAGACTAAATGGAATTAAGATGGTTAAGACCAATGAGGAAGACATGTCCTTACAGTTGAAAAACCACAATCATTAACCTGGAAAGTAGAGGAGAGCAAGGCAAAATCACGTGAAATGAAGTAACTAGGAAAAATCATAGATTGGCAAACAATGGTTTGTTATACAGCTAAATTGAAAAGACAGACTGCTGCAGCCAGTCTTGGTCTCCTGGATATATTATTATTTAGTAATGAGATGAAGTTTTTAAGGGTTACCTATTATTAGTTACATAAAATTTGAGGTTTTCTTTTGCATGATCTGTAGTGCTTCTTGATGCTATATCATACTTCCATTGTTTCAGATATTTGCGACTTATTGTTGTGGAGTCATTGCGCTTGTATCCACAACCTCCATTGCTTATTAGACGTTCCCTTTCATCAGATATACTACCAGGTAAGATTCCTAACACTGCTTTGGTTATCTACTCCTAGTTTTGGGAACTTGGCTCAATTAGTCTTGTACATATTTCCCTTATTGCTATGGGCATTTATATGCCCTCTAACACAGCTGTATCTGTGGGCTGTGGCTCTCATTCCATTTGCAAACTCTGGCACATTTGTTCCACTCTTTTGATTTCTTCTTTATCAAGGGTCAAAACCCTGTGAAAAGAGTATAATCATTGTGTTTCCCCACCCTATTGTTATCAAGGTTGAGACTTTATTTTACTCCTCAGGGGGCTATAATGGCGACAAGAATGGATACGAAATTCCAGCTGGCACTGATGTTTTCCTATCTGTCAGTTTTCATTTCCTTACCTTTACTTTGTTAGTTTTCTCCAAAGTATTAAGTTCTTGTGCGACTGTGAGTAATGTCTTCTTGAGTCTTTACGAATTGAACCAGTGGTTGGTAATATCTTGATGAAATCTATTGACACTTAAGCACATCCAAGCAGGTATATAATCTTCATAGGTCACCATATTTCTGGGACAAACCTAATGAATTTGAACCCGAGAGGTTCCTAGTACAAAAGGAAAGTCAAGGCATTGAAGGCTGGGCAGGTTTTGATCCATCTAGAAGTCCTGGAGCATTATATCCAAATGAGGTGCCATTCTGTTAACTTTTTAAAAACTAGATTCATTTCCAGAATCTATGTTTTTACCAATGCGTTTATCGTCTTTGTAATCAGATTATATCAGACTTTGCTTTCTTGCCTTTTGGTGGGGGACCAAGAAAATGTGTTGGTGACCAATTTGCACTTATGGAGTCAACAATAGCATTGGCAATGTTGTTGCAAAAGTTTGATGTGGAACTGAAAGGGTCTCCTGAGGATGTAGAACTCGTTACGGGGGCGACTATTCACACGAAAACTGGCTTGTGGTGTAAATTAAAGAAGAGATCAAATGTTTGATGATCTTCAGTTTGTAGATAATATTCACAATTCTGGCAAGTGTATTACTCTTGGAAAATAATGACGGTGTTCGTTCTCTGTGGAAGAGAATCCATAACAGCAGTGAAGGGATTCACCCAAGAGTTGTATTTTCTTGTATTATGTTTGTAGGAGGGAACAACTTGCATCAATATAGATGACACCTATTACTCGTATGCTTAAATCATGTATCTTTTGAATATAAAGAACGAAAATTTTGTGCCAAAGTCTTTTCATCCTTTTAATTAAAAGCAAATACTTGAAGAGAAGCGAACAGAATGGCATCATTTCTCAAGGTTAAGCAATTAGGCGTCGTTTGGTAGCTAGATAAGGAACAGGTTGTTCATGTATTAATTTTCATATAACTGACTTGCGATCAGATAATATATGGATAGAATTTATATCAGGGTCTCGAAAAATAAGTAATTCCTGCCGGGCTTTGATCCCCTTTTAAGTTCATTAGGCTTCTCATTAGTTGGAACTTCTAGTTATCTTGGTAGAAATTTGCAAATTTTTTTTTCGCCTCAGCAAATCATTTTCTTTTTAGGGAAAATGATCAACTTTCATTTAAAAGCTAGCTTTATCTTTCACTTTACTATCCTGCCATTTCTACCTCCATCGTTATGAAACATGCACCTTTTACCTTCCAAACTAATGATTTCTCGGTATGCACCTCAAATCCCTAATTTCAACCCAAATTATCCATTTAAAATCAACATAGGTCGACATTGGTGGTGGAATTGTAATAGCCATTTCAAGCTTCAATTACCATATCTAAGCAATTTTCCATAACATAATATTTTTGCACTTGAAGAACCCAACAATAGCTGGAAATTTCTCACCAACAAGTTTTGAAATAAGTAGCTATTTTTGAATTCCAACACACAAAGAATTACTTCACGAGTTTGTCAACAACAATCAACCTTTGGAATTAAATTTTAAGCCTTAAACCCAAACAATGAACTCAAACCTTCAATCTCAGATTCATTCATAGAAATAATCTTTTTAACTATTGTAATTTGATATGAGTATGAACAGTGGACTATTAAACACGAATTAGTATAATGGACCGGATATGAGTTTATTTAGTAGTAAAAAAATTTGCTAACTAGTCAAGATTCCTAACTTATTTATTGAAAATTGTCCTACTTTAAAAATATTATTAAAAAAGACAATATTTTAATTATATAGAAAATTAAGTGTATTTTAATCCTAAATTATCTCAACTGAATCCCACGTTTTGGGCTCAAATTAATTACCCATATTCTCTATCGTTCAATTCCATCATTCCAATCCCTCCATGATTCTTTCAAACCTTCTTTCTCCCGCCTCTCCCTCTAAAATATTGCATGATTTTTTTTTCTGGAGAAGGATCTAAAATGCCCCTGAAGTATTTTAATTAGTATAAAATTACCATCCATTCACCTTTCACCCCTAAAATACCTTGACGTCCACTTTTTGGCTAAAAAATATCCTTGATGTTAATCCATTGTCTCATATTTGCACTTATTTTTAATAGTTCACTTAAAGTAAAATTATTAAATATTTATTTATTATATTGCTTAATGTGATTGGTCCAAATTTAAACCCTTCTCAAATAAATAATAAAAATGTTTTTTAATTTTTTTTTTTATAAAACAATATATGGTTCATATTTTGACCCGATACACTTGAAAATAATATTGAAAAAATAATTAATTTCATGATATCTTCCTATTGGCCTATTTTAAATCAACACACAATTTATTATAACGTATTCCAACTCATAAATGAGGATCCAACTAAAATCCATACTTGCCCCGATTGATTGTCCATCAAAAAAATATTATTTTCATTAATATAAACTTCTCTATCAATAATCCAAATGTCTTGTTCATTTTTTCTTTTATTCTTTTTTTAATCTCTTATTCTTAATTAGGATATCCGAAACTCAAACTTGAAATGAACTCACATGTTTATATTCTTTTAATTTGTATTATTGTTATGGTGGGATGAGGACGGGGATAATAGAAAAGATTATTTTTATTCTCTTTTTTTGAATTTTAGGTACACACAAAAGAAAAATGTAATATTCATACATATTTACTTAATTAAGTCATCTTTTTATTGAACTAATTATTTATATATGAATGTATCGTTATTTTTTTTTCTTGTTTGTCATAAATTGAAAAAAAATTAAAATGGTGGACAAGATCCAAATAGAAAACAAAAATGGAAGAGATAGGAAGTTGGGGGGGGGGGGGAGTGTAGAGAGTAGATCCCTTACTTTTTTTAAAAATTTACTATGAAATGCAAAATCAAGTCAATCATATGAGCTTATATATTAAATAATTTTAAATTATTTTAACGGAAAAAGGGCCTCAAATGCCCTTAAACTATGAGATTTGGTACGATATTACCCTTCATCCACCTAATAAGTATGATCTGTTAGACATAAGAGTATTTTTGAGCCAAAAGATTAACGTTAGAGGTATTTGGGGGCCCAAAGATGGATGAAGGATAGTTTTGTACCAATTCAAATAGTTGAGGGGCATTTTATGCCCTTCTCCGTCTTAAAAAAATGGCAAAATTCCATCACCCCATTCCCTCGATACTTCTTCCGAAACTTCTTTCTCCCGCTTTTCTCTCTAAAATATTGCATGATTTTTTTCCCCAGAAATTGGCAAAATCTTCATAGATATGTACATCACAATTCCACAATCATACAATCCACTGATTAAGGTAAGCATAAGTTCGAAATACATCCTTTAGGATTTCTTCAGATTTTTAGGGATTTGTTTTCGATTTTTTTGTATTCTATTATTCTATGTTTTCATCTGAAGTTATTTAGATTTTTGTGCGTTCTTGTGTTTTTCAATCTCTCCATTTTCAGTTACAGTTTTAGATAATGGAAAAATACAAAGATTGCACTCCAATGCTTGATTCAAAGAGAACTACAAGAGGTATCCCATATAATCATCAACTTTTTGAGGATTTTCCCTCTTTGGATTTATGTATTACTCAAGGATTATTCGAAAATGTAGGCTCTGCGGCTAAAATGGCTCAAGAGAGGAGATCTAAGTTTGTTCATGATTCTACCCACATTTAAATTCAAGATAGCAATGTCAGCAAGGGTAGAGACACTATTAATAATTTTTATTTTGGGTGCTGAAGATTTCAAAAACCTTGCTGAAGACCAAGTTGAGGAACAACAATTTCATATTAGTTTGTTTTGTATTTATAGTTTTTTTCAGAATTTTGTATCCTTTCTCAATTAGTATTCAAACTAGTATGTATGCTATTAATATTTGTATTCATTCAAAATCTCACGTTCCATAGTTTATGAATCTTGTATTTGTTCCTAATTTATATGCATCCCAAAGGTATTCCTACTAGTTATGTATTTTATTTATAGGAAGAACAACTTCCTATTTGTTTGTTTTGTTTTTATAGTTTTTTTTCTAGAATTTTTGTATCCTTTCTGAATTTGTATTAAAATCAGTATGTTGTCATGCCTCAAGTCCCATTGAGACGGATAGGCACCCGATGCCCTAAAGGCCCGAGAGAACCAACTTATGACTTGTGCTTATCGTACATAAAACTATGATAACTATAAATATTTGATGAGTATAGGTCAAGTACCTTGATAAAAGGTCAACATAGATAGGCCCCAAAATAAATGTACATGCTAGGCCGTTGAAGCCTTAATTACTAGACAAGACATAACCACGCTTTACTTTGACATTTAGTCTACAAAGCCTCTAAAAGATAAACACTTAGCTTATAACGGGACAGGACCCCATCATACCCCTTAACTAATATATATGCTAGAGACTTGGCAAAGCCCTGAAGCAACCTAGAACTCACCAAAGGTCGTTGAGTATCCTATGCTTATATTGAGAGATTCTATTAGCTTGACTACCTGCACCTATGGCATGAAACACAACATCCCCAGGAGGGACGTCAGCACAAAGGAATGTACTGAATATGTAAGGCATAAAGTAACCATATGTAAAATAAGAGCTCAAGTGAAATTAGGTACAAATGCACAAATATTCTGTATAGATAAGGTTAAGAGACCACCTTTGATCATACTTGTGGAATCACATACCTTACATTCACCTCTACCTATACTTGAGGACTCATGTACATTACATTCACCTTTGCTTATACTTGTGGAATTATGTACATTACATTCTTTGGTTATACTTGAGGAATCATGTACATTACATTCTTGGCTTTAGTTTACTCATCTTTTCTTTATAGACTCTATAGCACATGACACAATGAACAACTGATCAGTGGTAGGAGAGGATGACCCATGCTAGGCAATTTAACCCCTGGGATGTGGTCCTCATAAATATACAAATCGGGATCGACCCATGTTAGGCTTTTAGCCCCTGGGCTGCCACCCATAATAATATAAATTGGGATCGACCCATGCTAGGTATTACCACCCCTGAGCTGCCACCCTTAAGCACAATAATTAGGATCGATCCATGCTAGGTATTTTAACCCCTGAGCTGCCACCCATAATTATATAAATTCACTTTACCTTGTCTCTTTAATATTTGAGATTGTTCTTTTGATGTTCATAACCTTTCTTGAGATTTAGGACTATATACCAATGATGTGGACATGTGGATAAATTAATTGAGGCAGAAAACAGTGATATAGAAAGCAAATGCAACTTTATTGCGCTACTTAGGAACTTATATGACTCATGAACTTCATTTGGGCACAAAGAAAATATACAGGTGATCCACGAAGGTGTGTGGCAACTATCTTACATGCATCAAATGATTCATTAAGATGTATAGCAAGTGAACAAGTAATTCTGCTTAGATGATGCTTCATTTAAAACACGTTGGACATTTCACATGGGGGCATACGACAACTAAACACTTAGTAGAAACTGTAACTTCTCAAATGTAGAGGCAAGGACTATATAAGATGATACAATAGCTAAACACTTAGTATACAATATCAAATGAAAGAGTGCATACACATCCAAACTAATGAAGCACATGACAGAACCCAAATAAGGGTTGTACATTCCACGTAAGGGGACATAAAATGAACAATTGACATAATATGTATCTGACATATAAATACTTGTAACATGTATAATGTAGGATCGCATTGACTCAATGAACCTCATTGACTTGGTGGATAACTGTTGAAACTTACTGTTTAAAGTACCTTTGTCAACTAGTACTTGGAAGAATAAACACACCAATATTGGATAATGAACACGTATAGAAGTAGTTTGACATATTTTGAAAACTTGGACTATATAAGGAAGACCATTAGCTATATTGGAGATTGTACACCCTCACATTGTATCTTTTACCATGAGGATCACTTAGAGATCTCAATTTGTTGGTACACAGAATATAAGACTTCATGCCAAAAGAGATGGGGTCAAATAACCTTGCATACCTTAATTCCCAATTCATAAAGCTTACGAAGTCTCAACCTGTCCTTTAACGTCATAATCTTCATCTACAACAAACAATCAATAAGGCTAATATTAGCAGCTTACAAATGAACTGGGGATATTTCAAATCATCAAAACAGTAGCTAGGAAGCCAGCCTATAATCCTTCTAATTGAGTGTGTTCTTTCACACATTCTCTCTGTTATAGTTATTAACATGTAAAAACCTTCCCATGAGGTTTGTTGGCACTCCACAATACCTGAGATGGGACGGGAAGTGAGCTTACAAAAACATTTAATTTTAATGGTGTATCACCACAACTTATAAATCTACCCCCCAACAGCTTTCCGCAATCATTCTCCAAGTACATCCATGACCTCCCATAAGCAAATCAATACAATAACAGTCCTCAACACCCCAAAATTACCAAAAGACTTTAAATTATAATTTTTAATCACCATTCCACGAGTTCCAATAAACAAGTATGTCTAGAATTCTCAAATAAACTAATAATTAGAGGTTGTGGCAACGCCTTACCTTGGTTATCTTAATATGATATTCTCCTTCAATTATTATTGTAACCTTCTCTTAATCTTTGGAAGAGAGTGCCAGAACCTTGGCTGCCAAACATATAGCTATCTTTATTTTACTCCCCTTGAAGAACTGTCTAATATACTTGAAGCAATAGAGAAGAGAAAGTGAACTCGTGGCTGCTTTGGAGAAACAAGATGAAAAATACTTAGAACCCTAGTGGGAATATTAGGTGACTGTTTCATTTTGAGAGAGAGAGAGAAATATATGATCTTGAAGGTTAAAATTTGGATAAGAGGAAAATGAGATATTTGCATCAGATTTTTGGCCTTAATAGGTTTTCTTTTGCCACCTTTCTTGTACTTCATTTGCAGCCACCATGTGTCATTAATTTAGGCCACACATTTAAGTAGGTGATGCACCTACTTTTCCATTCAAATTATTTCTTGCGGACTTAAAGATTGGGCCTTGGACTGCCATTCTTTTTAATTTTTTCCCTTTTCTTGGACAAATTGGGCTTAAAATTGATCACTTAATTTAGGCCTCCATATGGCCCATAAGTCAAAGCAGGTGATGCACCTACTTGGTCCTTTTAACTTGGTCCATATACCTTAAGTATGTGATGCACCTACTTGTCACATAGTAGCTTAATTTAGTCAAGCAAGCACCTCACTTATTTTACACCATTTTCCATATCTTAGTTTCTTTACAAGATCTTAAAACTAATACACACTTGACCACTTATGACTTTAATATCAAATATGACCTTTTACTATCTCGAGTTCAGATATTTTTTTTCACGTTCATTTAGCTGTATAAGTGTTGGAAGGTATGGGGTGTTACATCATCCCTCCCCCCCTTTGGATCATTCGTCCTTGAATGAGAGGTGTTGCTCAAAGCAAGGTCAACTATGTGTAGTTTTCAAAACGTTTGCCAGAGTTCCCTTTGTAAATCAAACTGCCCAAATCATATCAGCTGACCAAAAACACGTATGGGCATAAGGAGTTGCAGTAGATGTAGCATATGTAATAATCAAATGAAAATTAAGTCTCCTCTTAGCCATATTTAATAAAGTAACAATTATGTACACAAAAAATTATCGTTCTCTCCCTTTTATAAACCAGCCTAACAAATACTTGGAATACGAGAATTGAAAATACTAGAACAAGTTAACTAATGTGAAACAAAGCTATAAACAAGTTGATAGATGCATATGTTATAAACGTGTAGGAAAAACACATAATATAGGAACATGGAAACTTTCCCTATCCATTTTCTACATATAAGGGTTGTACTAAAATTTACTAGGTCCCCAACCTTTTCTGGAGAAATCCTTTGTTCATCCCGATATGGGGGAAACTTTATCCCAACGTGTTTAATACTTAAGTCAATAAGAGTAGAGGGGTATACCATAGTAATGCATAAGCCACATGAAGCCTATGACACATAAGCAAGCAGGCATGTGTGAACAATGAGCCATAAAGAAGTACTTTTAGCATACTAACAAGTGTACATAAGAGACATACGATACATAAACATTTGAGTTATTGGGACATATGTTGTAAAAGTCAGTAATATATAAGCAAGTGAGCTATATAACATTAACTGTAAGACATTTAGCACATGGAAAGATGTATTACAAAAAATTATTACATAAGAATGTGGACTACGATATATGCTGTTATAAATCACATGATCACGTGGACTATCACATAAATAAATACACTTCATGAAATATGAGCAAGTGTGTGACACATGGAAAAATAAACTTTGGGTCCTATAATGTTTAAACAAGTAGGCTATGAAGCATGTAACATATAGGTAGATGGTCTATGAAGCATATGATATACAGACAAGTAACTTGTGGTACATATAACCCATGAACAAGTAATTTATAATGTGATAGCATATGAACAATTAATCTATAATGAATATAAAACCAATTGGACAAGTGATTTATGGCAAGTTATTGGTGAAATAAGGCAACATCATATAAAATGTATAGTGCTAAGCGAGTTTTTTTTGAAGCAAATAACACCCACATGCAAGTGTTTTAAGACATATGTAACATGTGTGAAAATGACCCATAAAGAGTATATGAGTACAAATAGTTGAGCTATAGGATATATAACATGTTTATTGTATAGGCAACCAGAGCCTTTGAAACCAGGAGACATCCTATATAAAAACTCCACCATATCTTAAGTACAAAGCTACTACCACTAGTTCTAATTCCTGGGTGCAGTTTCACTTGTTCTTATTTACTCACCTCAAAACATATGAAATTTATTTCTTATGTTGTCTTTTAACTCTTGAGAATTTTTCTCACAAGTGTTCCGACCATTAGAATCAAGCAACTCTCTTAGTAAATTCAAACATTGGGGGCAAGGGTGGGAGAAATCTCCTATAATCCTCTGTAGTAATGACGATTTGAGACAGCCCATCAAGTTAGGCATGTCCTAGATAATGAATTTTCTGTAACGATATAACAAGTGAGTGTGCTCCAACCCTTTTTCATGCAAAGGACCCAAATAAGAACAATTGGCATATATGATCAACCATCCTCTCCTTTTGTCAACCTATGATTGCAACATTATTTAGTTTGCTCCATACACATGCATAATAACCTAACTTTATTTTGTATGAGTGATGTAGGTGCACCCTAGGGTCCAGCACTGGTCAATGTATCTTCTATCAATGCAATCTTTTGATCTACCTCTTTATTCGTCTAACTATTAAGATTGGGTACTAAAATTCACATCAATACTACAATGATTTCTTTGTCTAACAAAAGTAAAAAAAAAAAACTGTTTAGGTAGTTCTTTTGGTGCACCTTTTCAACTGGTTAGGATCCAAGAGTCAATATCTCTCTATTTTTTTCCACATCACATGCTTAATAAAAATCCTCTATAATAAGGACATAACCTATGTCACCTATTCCTTTAACACTCATATACGTCATTTTCTTGTACTATCATGGAACTTCACCCAGCTCATCCTTCCATTTTATTGGGTATTCAAATACCATCCTCCTTCATTTCCTATTTAACCAAATACTCTTCTACTAGTGATTAATTAATGCTACATCTTGATCTACTCTTAATATTCTAATAGAGCATATTTTAGTCGCATTCTATAACAAAAACATAAATCAATAGGGAAATAAAATACACATAGTTTTATATGAAACAATTAAAATACTTATCCGGTGAGCTCACAACCATAAGGATCACACATTAACCTAACTAGGGTGATCATACACACCTATCTTATAATTCCAGCTATACCCGAGAAGATCATTGGGCCTCATCCGTCAATTAAGAATATCTCTAGCCAATACTGATGCTTATCGTGACCAATGACACTAACCTATGGTATGAGTGTTTACGATAATTGATAGTATAGTAACCCAACTAAAGGTTGGGGTCGTGTTCCAAGGGAGTGGTTTTGAGAATTGATAGAAAAATAAAATTAAGCTCTAACTAGTCGTAGCTAAAGACATTAACGATTAAAAACATAGTAAATTAAAGGGGGTGACACACAAGTGTCAAATATCAATTGGGGGTTTTGTCACAAGAAGAAAAATAGCAAAAATTAACAAGAAAATCAAGTATGGGGAAAAGTTATTGGGGTGTGACCGCAATACAAGTTGAGATAAATCATTGGGTACATGCTTTCAATAGAAAATTTGCAAGATAATAGTGACTAGGCTAAGCTTTAGATGGAAATAAGTTCCCTCTCGGGCAACTTACCCCGTTTCAAATGGGTTCCTCTCGGACACCCATTTGCCACATGAAGACCAGCCTACACCTTGCCCCACTCACTCTCTCGAGCTGAGTGTTAGGATATGGGACTAGGGCTTACCCTTTCGGGTTGAACCTCATGTCGATCCACTCCTTAGGCCATCAGTCTAGTAGTCTTGGTTTCGCGACCTCCCTCTCGGGCTAGCCAAAAACACATGGGTGGTTTTTTATTTGCGACTACAAACCTATTAACTTAAACCACAACCACTAGGTGAAATCACCATTAAAATACATCTACCCTATCAGCAAGCAAGACCCAACAACAATATCAACACATTTGCTAAATCACACCCCAAGAATGGGGTTTTTCAGCCATACATCAAGAAATAAAAAAATACACCTAAAATGATACTAAAATCAAATGGGTATAAGAAGTTAAACCTTGATTTAAGCAAAAGAAGAAGAATGGAGAAGACCCACTTCCAACTAGGAGAAGATAAAATCCTTCTCTCTTCAAGTCTCCCACAAAATCCTCTCCAAACTTGAGAGAAAATATCTAAAAATGTACTATTCTATTCTAAAAATAATAATAATGGTTCGGAACTTATAAAATTAATAACAATTTTAATATTTATAGACTTCAAAAAATAGCGCTGGCGAATCTTTCGGCGAAGTTAGTCGATGCTGCCGAATGACTCGGTGACTCTCCCTTCTTCTGTTTCATCGCATTTCATGCTTGCCTTTATCATCTTAATGTTCTGGACCATTGGGCGGTATAGTATTGCTTCACGGAACTATTCGGTGAAGCGCCGACTGCTCCTTTCATCGCCTTTTTGATCCTTTTCCTTCAGGGCTTCGCATACTGTAACAAAGGGCGGAGTCTGTCCTTTTGGCGAATCGCCAAAGGTTCTTGGCAATGCTCATGCTTCAGGTTCTTCGTTCTTTTCAGCCTTTTTGTTCCTTTTTGCGCCTAAGTGTCCATGCTTCCACTAAAACTTCAAATACCTGAAACTTAAGAGTTTTCATCAGATATTGAGACAAAATAAGCATTCAAGGACACTATTTTTATCAAAATAAAGCCCTAAATGAGTCCAATTTGTGGACTCATCAACACCCCCAACTTAAACTTTTGCTTGTCCTCAATCAAACTCAAGTTAAGCCGTTCAAAATGTGTGTCTCAAACAGTGCTACACAAGACTCAATCATGAGTGCATACAACAAGACTCAATTTACTTATGCAAGGATCAATTGTGTACTCAAAGATTCAAGTTGTGACACACCATTCCCAAAGATTCTCATGCTCGCAATACTCGCTACTTGTGCAAGTTCAAGCTCAACAAAAAGTATCTAAATGCCCTCACATGAAAAATGATTCCATATTCACACACAGAGGTTAATAAATTCAAGATCAGGAATCCGATGCAACGCTCACACTAAAAAAAAGCAACACAATGCATGTTTTCACCCATAGGTTTGCCCTTATTTTTCAATCGACTTTCGATTCGGTTTACTCAAGATCAAAAAGGTCTTTCTAAGGCTTGTAATGGGGTTGAGTGCAAAGGTATGATCATTTAGGCTCAGTGACTTTTTCCTCGTGAGTTGTGGCATTCTCAAGGCATTCCCTTCTTTTCCTTTAACAATTCTTTTTCTAGTGCTTCTAAGTCACCTTTTTTTTATTCTCCTCCATGGATTGCTTGAAACCCAATTCCCTTCTTACTTTATTCCACATTTCATTTTTTTTCTTTTTTTTTGAATTGAATTGAATTGAAGGGGTTCCATTATTTTATGCAATACCATGGGTTATGGGGGACTTTTCTTGCACTTCTTAACTTCTTCTTTTCCCTTTCACCACACCCCCAACTTTGGATTTTGGCCTAAGTTGGCTATTCGCTAAACCACAACTCAAAAGGATTGTAGGTAGTGGTTCAAGTAAGGTCTAGGGTTCATCAAGGTTCTTCCAAAGAAAGGTAAGGCTCAAAGGGTGTTCAAAAGAGTTTCACACGCTCACGGGTAGGCCACAAAAGAGGTATATGTCAAATTTGGCTCACACTCTTTAAAAATGCCTAAGATCATATCAAGAGGACACCTTTCTAAATCAATCTGACTAATATGAAAAATTTTAGGTTTATTTATGCAACTTTCAAAGCAAGCTAATCACACAAGGCATCGACACTTAAGTCAAACAAGACTACACACTTTCGCTAGTGTGCAATGGTCATTACAAGAGAATCAATTTGATAAATGGATAATCACAACGAGATGCAACAAGTTCACATACTGTCTATGCAACTTCATTTGGCCTCATCGTAGCCGTACATTCATGTTCGTTCAATTGAGAGCACTATTCAAGTCATCGGTATTGATCGAAACCGAGACTCAAATTTTTGCGAAAGAATAGTCACATTCAACTCACGAAGGGTGGCAAAAATGTGCAAAAAATTCAAATTTTTTTGGAAGGGTCAAAGTTGTTTTGCAATTAAACCCAAAAGAGAGCCATGAGCTCAAACAATCGCAAAGCAGTTTTAAAAACACAAATTAAAAACAAAACAACCCAAATGTAATTACAAAATGCAAACATCAAATAGCACACAAAAGGTGAGCCTCACCCCACTACAAATAAAAGTAATTGTCCTCAAATGCAAATAAACACATAATCCGAAAGGCAAAATAAAGAAATACAACGGGGAGGTAAAGAGGTGATCCTGGCTAATCTGTCACTCCATTTGTCTGGGCATCAGTATCTGGCATGACCACCAGAAGGACCAGCTCCACTGCATCCCGCAACATGAGACTTTGCTAAAGAAGCTTGCACAACAACATTTATCATGATTTCTTCAGTCTCGGCTATGTCATCCGGTGTAGTTTCTTCAAATATCTCTTCGTCAGTTTCTGCCTCCGAATCAGGATCAACTATATGCTCCATTCCATCTCCATGTCTTGCAGCATTCTGAGGCATTTCGGGCGCATATGGAACTTCCACTGTTCCAAAGATCATGGATATATCAGTGGACATTAGGTAGTCCACATCTTTCTTCAGCTCTGCAATGGTGGCCTTTACGACTATTACTTCCTTGGTGGCTCCTTAATCGTGCTCACACACTAACATCCTAGGCTCCAGAGCATCAATAGTAGTGCTCAGTGGTCTCACAACATTGTCGAGGGCAACCTGAATCATGCTTGGAATGGAGCTCTCTATGTTGGCGGTCCGACAATTAGCAGTTTGGGCAAGCTGTCCTATTCGGATCAAGGATGCTTGAGTGACTGGTTCACAATGGGCAACAATAACTGAAGGTCTGGGTGGTAATGAAGCAGCAGAGGAACCTGTAGAGTGAAAAGGAGTGGTAATGACATCAGATATACCTGAAGGCCTAAGGGCCGGAGTAGGCAAAGATGCCTCTGCAGGTATAGATCTAGTGGTCACAACTTCCTTCTGTTTCTTTTCTGCCTGGTCCTTAAGATATCCGGCTTCAATCTTTTGGATACTGGTAGAGGCAGTGGCAGCCAATTCCACATCCTTCGTTGCATCTCCAGGCACCCAAACTCTTTTGCATAATTCAGTGATTAATACCGGGAAATGGAGAGATGTCTGGCCCTACTATGCACGCATATGGATTTAAGAGAAAATGATCTTCCCAAGATTTATCCTATTTTTTGCCATGATGCGTTCAAGACAAGCTGCCTTAGCATGATGAATAATTGATTCATTCTGTGATGGCATAACAGTGCTGCTGATGAATTCGAACCAGTACCGTGCAACTATGTTCATATTTTTCTTCTCAATTGGAACTCCTTCTGCTAACCATGTTGGAGCATTATCATCTGAGACTAGCGGGGTAAACCACTTTTTCATTGCATCCAGCTTCTGTGTCCTGATTAAGTGCTGGCAGTGGTCATTAATCTTATCGGACATTCCCAAGGCTATGTTGATAGTTTCACTATCACAGGCTACCTTTCTTCCTCTGACAACCACGTGGTCAACTGCTTTAAAAGATGAGACTAGCCTTTTCCATTGAGGTACTAATGCACTGTATGCATCATAGAACTCTTTAACCCAGCTTGGTATGTAAGAGCCGCGATGTCTTGTGAAGATTTGGAATTTGTGGTATTTCAGGCACTCCATCACTTCTGGATACCTATCAATAACCCATCTATGGAAAGCCGTTTCTCCTCAATGATCGTCCTCAGACCATCCACTTTTGATCTATTCATTGATCCATGTTTGGGGCCTTGTACTGGATGTGCCAGCACTAATACTTGCCCTGGAGCTGGAGGAGTTGGAGTGGTGGATTGACTATCTCTGATCCGATATGGATCATGTATCATTTTGGATTGTAACTCAGACCTCCTTGGCTCTGTCTAGTAATCTTCGTCAGACTCTGTACTCTCACTGTTATATGTGGGTGGCTCGGTAGTGTAGAAGCCTGTGCTGTCAGAGCTTGCGTCAGATAATTCGAGGGATTTGCCCTTTTCCTTGCTTTTTGAAGTTGTTGTAGCCTTGCCCCTGGGTGGAGGTGTATTTTCTCTGATCACAATTCCTTTCTCCCTCCCTCTAGTCGGTTGTTTGGCCATATCTTGGTGTGAAGTTATGGAGTTTGAAAGTGAGAAAGAATGAAGAAATGTGACTATTGGACATATACGCTGTTCAATTTATGTCCTTTCGGCGACGTTAGTTGCACTCGCCAACCTACTTGGTGATTCATTGAGTGGTAATTTATCCAGCCCTTTTTTCAGAAATCTTCAATTTTCAGTGGGTGAATTCAGCGGTCTGCATCGAGATCGCCAAACTTGTTAGCGATGCGCCGAGTTGATTTTCGAGTCTACTGAGTTTTACAGGCTTTGTACGACTCTCGTATTGAGCTAAACGGTGGATCCAGTCAGGCCCACAGATCTGTTTGGCGACTCACGGAATGGACTTTCTGCTCGCCAACCTGAAATTTTCCACACTTTCCTCGTTGTAACCTGCAACACAACACACCATTATTCATAAAAGTAAAATCATAAATGTTTAAGATCTTGGGTTGCCTCCCAAGAAGCGCCTTATTTACCATCGTGGTAAGATGCAAATCTTTGCTAAAGTTTCGTTGTTAGGGTTGGCCAAGTCCTCATTAGGCCACCCCCTGTTTCTCTGCTGATGGAGTTGAGGCAACACATTACTCATCAGGTCCTCGAGCAGTTTGACAACTTTGGAATGAGACCAAATTATCTACTTCATTCCTTTAATGTCTTCCTTCATTCCTTTCAACTCTATATCTTGCTCAGTCACCTTGTGGAGAATGATTGAGAGCATTCCCTCAAGGCTTTTAACCTCATTGTCCTTGAGACTTCTTCGCTCATGAGGAGGGATGTATTTATCCTTCCTCTTACACTAGATTTTGATCTTCACCATCTTTTTGGCCAACTCATCCATCTGAGTCCTTAGGGCGGCCAACATGAAGTCCTTTTCTACTTCTTGGTTCGTTTCAGCCATTTGATTAAGCAGTTGGGCTGCTATCACATATGGCTGTTTCGCAATGCCTCCTGGAATGAGTCGGTCGACCAACATCTTGTTTCCAGGACCAAGACTTCTGTAGAAACAGTCAAGGAGAGCTATGTCGGGAATGTCATGATTTGGGCGTTGATTGATCAGTTCATTAAACCTTTCCTATGACTTGTGGATCCGTTCACCCTCCAATTGCTTGAAGGTGAGGATATGCTCCCAAAATATCATTACCTCTAATGGAAGAAACTCCATTAGCTCCCGAGTGCTGCTCGCCATACTCACTTCCTCTGCTTCAATATAGACAAGATAACAAAACTACAAGTTAAGTTAGTAAACTACGACTAAGAAGAACAAAAATTCTACTAATCTAAAAATTCTCAAATAATACCACTCCCCGATAGCGGCGCCATTTTGATGCTAATCGTGACCAATGACACTAACCTACGGTATGAGTGTCTACTATAGTCGATAGTATAATAACCCAGGTTGGGGTCGTGTCCCAAGGGAGTGGTTTTGAGAATTGATAGAAAAATAAAATTAAGCTCTAACTAGTCGTAGCTAAAGACATTAACGATTAAAAACATAACAAATTAAAGGGGGTGACACGAAAGTGTCAAACATCAATTGGGGGTTTTGTCACAAGTAGTAAAAATAGCAAAAATTAACAAGAAAATCAAGTTTGGGAAAAAGTTATTGGGGTGTGACCGCAATACATGTTGAGATAAATCGTTGGGTACATGCTTTCAATAGAAAATTTGCAAGATAATAGTGACTAGGCTAAGCTTTAGATGGAAATAAGTTCCCTCTCGGCCAACTTACCCCGTTTCAAATGGGTTCCTCTCGGACACTCATTTGCCGCATGAAGATCAGCCTACGCCTTAGCCCACTCACTCTCTCTAGATGAGTGTTAGGATATGGGACTAGGGCTCAATCTCTCGGGATGAACCTCATGTCGACCCACTCTTTGGGTCATCAGTCTAGTGGTCTTGGTTTCGCGACCTCCCTCTCGGGCTAGCCAAAAACAGATGGGTGGTTTTATATTTGCAACTACAAACCCATTAACTTAAACCATAACCACTAGGTTAAATCACCATTAAAATACATCTGCCATATCAGAAAGCAAGACCCAACAACAATATCAACACATATTTGCTAAATCACACCCCAAGAATGGGGTTTTTAGCCACACATTAAGAAATAACAAAATACACATAAACTGATACTAAAATAAAATGGGTATAATAAATTAAACCTTGATTTAAGCAAAGGAAGAAGAATGGAGAAGACCCACTTCCAACTTGAGGAAGATGAAATCCTTCTCTCTTCAAGTCTCCAACAAAACCCTCTCCAAACTTGAGAGAAAATATCTAAAAACGTACTATTCTATTCTTAAAATAATAATAAAGGTTCGGAACTTATAAAATTAATAACAATTTTAGTATTTATAGACTTCAGAAAATAGCGCTGGTGGATCTTTCGACGAAGTTAGTCGCTGCCGCCGAATGACTCGTTGACTCTCCCTTCTTCGGTTTCATCGCCGTTTCATTCTTGCCTTCAGCATCTTCACGTTCTGGACCATTGGGTGGTATAGTACTGCTTCGCAAAACTATTCAGCGAAGCACCGACTACTCTTTTCATCGCCTTTTTGATCCTCTTCCTTCAGGGCATTGCATACTAGAACAAAAGGCGGAGTCTGTCCTTTCGGTGAATCGCCAAAGGTTCTTGGCGATGCTCATGCTTCAGCTTCTTTGTTCTTTTCAGCCCTTTTGTTCCTTTTTGCGCCTAAGTGTCCATGCTTTCACTAAAACTTCAAATACCTGAAAGTTAAGAGTTTTCATCAGATATTGAGACAAAATAAGCATTCGAGGACACTATTTCTATCAAAATAAATCCCCAAGTGAGTCCAATTTGTGGACTCATCAAATACCACTGTGGTATATTCACATATGAGATTATGCTTCTACCACATCTTTTAACCAATACAAAGCTAAACCAACAACTTCTATTTCTAATACGTGCATCATCCACAAGACTTAATTTCTATTATTGACAAGGTACTAATTGCACTCTATAGGATTAGATCCTCAAATCACTGAAAGGAGTCATTTGGAGGAAATCTCGAACTAAAGAACAAGTCACATTCTCCTAAGAAGTTGTATACTCTGGCAGCCTATCTCTACGACTAGGTAACCATTTATTGTGCAACATATGAACAACCCTATTATACTAGATGAATCAAGATGGTAAAAGTGGTACAAATACAACTGTAGATGAGACCTTACAAGTAACACAAAAACCTTTACAAGCCTTTCTCTGAATTTTGATAACATGAGACCTTTCTCTGGAAATTTCCTCTTTGATGATGCTGGTGTTGGCCTCTTGGAAACCTTTGACCTAAACTATGGTAGGCATACTCTGAATGAAATAGATCATAATATGAGTGGGAATAAACTTCTTAACATAGCTCTATTGCACTATCTAGATTATGAAAGGACACAATTCCTAAATGTCCAAGCAGCCCCTCAATTATAAATGTGGCGTGCAACACATTTATAAGTAAGGCTCTACTAGACGGCTTTGTAGACACCCTAAGATGACCTTCTCTGATACTAGGTTTTGTCACACCTCAAGTCCTATTGAGACGGACAGGTACTCGATGCCCTAAAGGCCCGAGAGAACCAACTTAGACTTGTGCTCATCGTACATGCAACTATGATAACTATAAATCTTTGATGAGTATAGGTCAAGTACCTTGATAAAAGACCAACATAGATAGACCCCAAAATAAATGTACATGCTGGGCCGTTGAAGAATTAATTACTAGACAAGATATAACCACGCTTTACTTTGACATTTAGTCTACAAAGCCTCTAAAAGATAAACACTTAGCTTATAACGGGACAAGACCCCATCATACCCCTTAACTAATATATAATGTCAGGTATATGCTAGAGACTCGGCAAAGCCCTAAAGCAACCTGGAGCTCACCAAAGGTCATTGAGTATACTATGCTTATATTGAGAGATTATATTAGCTTGAGTACCTGTACCTGTGGCATGAAACAAAACATCCTCCAGGAGGGACGTCAACACAAAGGAATGTACTAAATATGTAAGACATAAAGTAACCATATGTAAAATAAGAGCTCAAGTGAAATAAGGTACAAATGTACAAATATTCTGTATAGATAATGATAAGAGACCACTTTTGATTATACATTTGGAATCACATACCTTACATTCACCTCTACCTATACTTGAGGAATCATGTACATTACATTGAACTTTGCTTATACTTGTGGAATCATGTACATTACATTCTTTGGTGGTACTTGGGGAGTTATGTACATTACATTCTTGGCTTTAGTTTACTCATCATTTCTTTATAGACTTTGTACCATGTGACACAATGACCAACTGATCAGTGGTAGGAGATGATGACCCATGCTAGGCATTTTAACCCATGGGATGCGGTCCTCATAAATATACAAATCGGGATTGACCCATGCTAGGATTTTAGCCCCTGGGGTGCCACCCATAATAATATAGATTGGGATCGGCCCATGCTAGGTATTAACACCCCTGAGCCGCCACCCTTAAGCACAAGAATTAGGATCGACCCATGCTAGGTATTTTAACCCCTGAGCTGCCACCCATTATTATATATATTCACTTTACCTTGTCTCTTTAATCCTTGAGATTATTCTTTTGATGTTCATAACCTTTTTTGAGATTTAGGACTATATACCAGTGATGTGGACATGTGGATAAATTAATTGAGGCAGAAAACAATGATATAGGAAGCAAATGTAACTTTAGTGCACTACTTAGGAACTTTATGACTCATGAACTTCATTTGGGCACAAAGAACATATACAAGTGATCTACGAAGGTGTGTGGAAACTACCTTACATGCAGCAAATGAGTCATTAAGATGTATAGCAAGTGAGCAAGTAATTCTGCTTAGAAGATGCTTCATTTAAAACACATTGGATATTTCACATGGGGCATATGATAGCTAAACACTTAGTAGAAACTGTAACTTCTCAAATGTAGAGGCAAAATATATATAAGATGATACGATAGCTAAACACTTAGTATACGATATCAAATGAAAGAGTGCATAAACATCCAAACTAATGAAGTACACGACATAACCCAAGTAAGGGTTGTACATTCCATGTAAGGGGACATAAAATGAACAATTGACATAATATGTATATGATATATAAATACATGTAACATGTATAATGTAGGATCACATTGACTCAATGAACCTCATTTGATTTGGTGGATAACTATTGAAACTTACTGTTTAAAGGACCTTTGTTTACTAGCACTTGGAAGAATAAATACACCAATATTGGATAATGAACACGTATTGAAGTTGTTTGATATATTTTGAAAACATGGATTGTATAAGGAAGACCATTAGCTACATTGGAGATTGTACACCCTCACATTGTATCTTTTACCATGAGGATCACTTAAAGATCTCAATTTGTCGGTTCACAAAATATAGGACTTCATGCCAAAAGATATGGGATCAAATAGCCTTTTATACCGTAATTTACAATTCATAAAGCTTACAAAGTGCCAACCCATAATCCTTCTAATTGAGTGTGTTCTTTCACACATTCTGTCCATTATATTTATTTACATGTAAAAACCTTCCCATGAGGTTTGTCAGCACTGCACAATACCTGATATGGCACGAGCAGTGAGCTTACAAAAAAAATTAATTTTAATGGTGTATCACCACAACCTATACATCTGCCCCCTAACAACTTTCCACAATCATTCTCTAAGTATATCCATGACCTCCTGTTGCTCCCAATTGCACACACAAGTGTACGTGATCGCGCAAGTAATATTGTGGCTTTTAAAAGAACCCGATTATCGAACCCAAAGGATTTGTCAATTAACTATTTTTACTAAATTATATTGGTCAAATTATTTATTTAAGAGTGTCAAAAGAAAAGAATGCAAGAATAAAATAATGAGATTACTTACAATAGTTGGAAAATTCCAGGGCTGCAGAATGTATTGGATCTCATGTATCATATTTTAGGTAAAGAACTAATTTTAGTTGTCAAGTTACTGGTTTACAGGGTTAATTGTATGATCCGGGTTTACACCTCTTGTCACCTACCCCAATTAGCTATCTAACTACATCGTTGAGCGGGATAAATAGACTAACTGGCGAGCATTTATATTTCATCCTGTTTCGTAACGAAGCATGGTGTTTGTCTGGGAATCACTCCTGAACAATAATCACCTCAATCTAATGGGTGTACTGAGTTCTCTACATTCTCTAGTCTATCTAACCCCTCCTCTCTCGATTTTAAGATTAGACAATATATTTATCTTATGGTGATCAAGCATAAAATACTAAAACAAGAATATATAAGTAACTTATAATGACAACCAAGAATTAATTTGAAAACCTTAAATAATCAACATTGAATCCGTAGCTACAGCCTGAGGACAAGGGCTTTAACTACTAATCTCTAAGAAAATAAGAAGAAGAAAAAAATCTAAAAAGTATTGGCGACTTTATACTTTGATACCCTCTAATTGATCTTCACCTCTGCCTAATATCCAAAATAATTATTTATATGGACTATTTATAGATATAGAAAACCCTCAATAAAATAACTGAATCTCAATCAAATTAGGAACCCAAACTGAATAGACTTGGATTTCCCAGTTTTACGCGTGAACTGTGACTGCCTTTGCATGACTTCAACAATATGAAGGTGTCTTCCGCTGCTGCCACGTGGAAGCATCCTCTTTTCCTATTTGAACTTTGTAACTTTATATTTTATACATTATTATATTGAATTTATTCCATTAAGTTGCCTGCTTGATTTCCTTCTTCAATCTTCAATCTTTAATTTATTTTAGCTCCAAACTTCTTCAAGTCTACACCAATTTACTTCTACAAATAAAATACACTATTTAACATAATCCATAAAATTAATGCTCGATAAGGGCAAATATAAATAATAAATGTGAGACAAATAATGATTAAAAATATGTATTTTTTGCCTCACATCAACACCCCACACTTAAACTTTTGCTCGTTCTCGAGCAAGCATTAAAGCTCATCTCAAAAAATTATACTAGGAATATCATTACTTTGGTTAATACAAACAATTAGGCAATATACCAATTTCAAAACATCAAGTACTCTTCTCAATCATTATGCAAGACATCCAAATAAATAACAAACCTCTAACTTTCTAACCTCAAGAAAAGACTTTAAACTCATCAAATTTAAGTTTGCTCACCTACTCTCATCAAAGAAAGTTAATAAAATCATGTATCCATCATGAAACAAGTGCCCTCACAAGAAGAAATACTCCACACACTCAATTCAAAAGATTGAATATGAATTAAGGACTTCATATCAAGAACAACTCTCACACTCACAAATAAAATTCACATGTATTCACAGAGAACCATAGGCTTGCCCATTATGTACATCTCCACTAATTAAACATGCTTGAATAGAATCAAATAAGACTTTAACGGGTTGTAATGTAGGCTAGGGACAGGTAGGAAAACTATATAATAGTGACTTACACTTCCTTAAGAACTTTGCACTTTAAGATTTAATCACCCATTATTTTCTTCTCTTTATTTTCAACCCTCTCTTCAACAATTATTTCACAAGTAATTCTCATCATTTCAAGAATGCTTCACTCTTTTTTTAAAAAAAAGTTTTCCTTCATAATAGCCACCCTCAACTTTCGTATTTTACACGCGTTAAGGTGCATGATGTCCTTGGAAGGACCAGGGCCATCATCAAGGTAATTTTAATTTTTCTTCATGTCACATTCTTTCAAAGAGGGCTTTTAAAACACTTTGTAGCTATCATTGATTACCTTTTCACTCAACCATCCCTTTTCTTCAGAATTAACAATTAGAATAAGTCTATGCTATAATGCTCAAGGAAGCAGGGTGCAAAAACTAGGGATTCAACAAAATAGTCAAGGGAAAAATATGGCTACCAACAAAAGGCAATAAGCTCAAAAAGGCTAACTAGTGATATAATATCTTAAAAGGCTAAAATTTACGAGACAAATCAACGAAAGCCTATTATCATCTCCTAAACAAAGCAAAACTTCTTATTTCGCTTCAATAACATGCAGAGCAAGTTCTAGACTAAGATGCAAAATATGGAGTATACAAAATATCACCACACATGGCACAAGTATCAATCAAGATGGATCAATTCCACTTCTAAGAGGCACGGGGTCATAACAAACTACAAAATAAAATAAGCTATATACAAAGTCACAACCATGACCTTAGGTGTCAAAGAGTCTGAAATTTCCTTATCAATCAAGCATTCACAAGAAAGTACTACTAAAAAATTATGTCTAAATAGCAAGTATCACACCACTCAAAAGGGTCTTTTCTTTTCTCTCAAAAAAAAAGAAAAGAAAACTTATTCCTAAAAAAATAAAAGACACTCGATTCAAAGGGATTATCCTCAGGAAAAGAACTGAAAATAAAAGCCAAGGAACCCATCCTAAAAAAGAAAAGACTCAATAAAATAGTAAAAACTAGGAATTCATTCTTCCACCCCACACTTAAAAAGGTGCTATGTCTCCAAAGCATCAAATAAAATTTAAAACAAGGGTTAGAAAAACTCCCTGAGGCCTTTAAGCCTAGCTAGTAGCATGTTCTCTTTATTTTCATCAAGGGTCGTACACACCCCACACTTAAGGTCAAACATGTTCTTTAGCTCCAAATTTTGGATACTCAGACTTCTCCAAAACCTGTAAAAAACCACACAAAAAATGACACTAAAAAAGTAAAATAAGAAGTTACACTATAAATTGGGTTGCCTCCTAATAAGCGCTTAATTTAACGTCGCGACACGACACCAATAAATTCACCACTTTTCTTTCCATTTTGAACTTATGAATTTTACCCCTAACTTTGCATCTATTTTTCTATTCCTCTCAAGGGGTGGTGGTATAAAGATAAAAGAACAAAGTAATATACGTCGCATCTTGCACTTCTTGGCTCTTAGGTGAGGAATGTCGTTTTGTCTATGTGGACTTAAAAACTTTAGGATGTATGGGACTTGTACCTCATCTATACACTCATCCATTAGTTCAGATGATATAGAAAAGTGTTTTGAATGAGATTCAAAATGCCTCAACTCCAAAGCAACATTATTTACAACATTCTCACTTTTGTACTCTTTCTCAACATCGATATTAAGGAATAAAGTATAGTTGAATGGTTGGAATTCCTGTTTTTTCCCCACTAATTGGTCATCATTCATGACAATTGGTAATTGGGCTTCAGATGCCTCAATCTTTTTGTTCAAGTGAGCCTGTAAGTCATTAATATCTGAACCAAATTGATCTATTTCTTGTGTGAGCTCAACTCTTCCTTCAATTAGTTGGGTTGTCATGTATGTCAGACCATCACAGATAGACTCATGAAACTTTAGAAGTTGAGTTTGTTCTTGTAGCCAAGATTGGCTCATTATCTCTGTTTCTTCATAACTTTCTGCTTGTTGGGTTTTAATCTCTTCTAATTTAGCTAGGACTGTAATTTCCAATTGAATAGCATCAAGCACATCCAAAAGTTTTATGATTGTTTTTTGCTCTTCCACACATTCAAACATTTGTTTAGCGATTTTTGAATTAATTTTGTCCAGCATGTCCGTACATTCCATAAGTGAATTCACATTGCGTGCCTCTAGTTTTACATTCTCCGCTTTATCGCGCCTACCCCAATTAGCTATCTAACTACATCGTTGAGCAGGGATAAATAGACTAACTATCGAGCATTTATATTTCCTCCTGTTTCGTAACCAAGAAAAGTGTTCGTCTGAGCGTCACTCTTGAACACTAATCACCTTAATCTAATGGGTGTAGCGAGCTCTCTATATTCCCTGGTCTATCTAACTCCTCCTCTCTCGATTTTAAGATTAGACAATATATTTATCTTATGGTGATCAAGCATAAAATACTAAAATAAGAATATAGAAGTAACTTATAATGACAACCAAGAATTAATTCGAAAACCTTAAATAATCAACATTGAATCCGTAGCTACAGCCCCAGAACAAGGGCTTTAGCTACTAATCTCTAAGAAAATAAGAAGAAGAAAAGAATCTAAAAAGTATTGACTACTTTATACTTTGATACCCTCTAATTGATCTTCTCCTCTGCCTAATCTCCAAAATAATTATTTCTCTAGACTATTTATAGATATAGAAAACAATCCCAATCAAATTAGGAACCCAAATCGAATAGAATTGGATTTCCCAGTTTTACTCGTGAATTGTGACCGCCTCTGCACGACTTCAACAATATGAAGTGATTTCCGTTGCTGCCATGTGGAAGCATCCTCTTTTCCTATTTGAACTTTGCAACTTTATATTTTATACATTATTATATTGAATTTATTCCATTAAGCTGTCTGCTTGATTTCCTTCTTCAATCTTCAATATTTAATTTGTTTTAGCTCCAAACTTCTTCAACTTTACACCAATTTACTTCTACAAATAAAATACACTATTTAGCACAATCCATAAAATTAATGCTCAAAAAAGGCAGATATAAATAATAAATGTGAGGCAAATAATGATTAAAAATATGTATTTTTGGCCTCACATCACCTCCCATAAGCAAATCAATACAATAACAGTCCTTAACACACCAAAATAACCAAAAGACTTGGAATTATAGTTTAATCATCATTCCACGAGTTCCAATAAACAAGTATGTCTAGAATTCTCAAATAAACTAATAATTAGAGGTTGTGGCAATGCCCTACCTTGGCTATATTAATATGTTATTCTCCTTCAATTATTTTGTAACCTTTTCTTAATCTTTGGTAGAGAGTGGCAGAACCTTGGCAACCAACACATATAGCTATCTCTATTTTACTCCCCTTGAAGAACTGTCCAGTATACTTGAAGCAATTGAGGAGAGAAGGTGAACGTGTGGCTGCTTTGGAGAAACAAGATGAAAAATACTTAGAAAACTAGTGGAAATATTGGGTGGCTGTTTCATCTTGAGAGAGAGAGAAATAAATGAACTTAGAGCTTAAAATTTGGATATTAGGAAAATGAGATATTTGTATCAGATTTTTGACCTTAATAGGTTCTCTTTTTCCACCTTTCTTGTACTTCATTTACAGCCACCATGTGTCATTAATTTAGGCCACACATTTAAATAGGTGATGCACCTACTTTTCCATTCAAATTATTTCTTGTGGGCTTGAAATGATTGGGCCTTGGATTGCCATTCTTTTTCATTTCCCCTCCTTTTCTTGGATAGATTGGGCCTCAAATTGATCACTTAATTTAGGCCTCCATATGCCTTATAAGTCAAAGCAGGTGATGCACCTACTTGGTCCTTTTAACTTTGTCCGTATACCTTAAGTAGGTGATGTAACACTTGTCACCTAGTATCTTAATTTAGTCAAGTAAGCACCTCACTTATTTTACACCATTTTCCATATCTTAGTTTCTTTACAAGATCTTAACTCTAACACACACTTGACCGCTTATGGCTTTAATATCAAATATCACCTTTTACTATCTCGAGTTCAAATATTTTTTTCACGTTCACTTAAATGTATAAGTGTTGGAAGGTATGGGGTGTTACATATGTATGCTATTAATATTTGTATTCATTTAAAATCTCATGTTTCATAGTTTATGAATCTTGCATTTGTTCCTAATTTGTATTCATTCCAAAGGTATGCCAACTAGTTATGTATTTTGTTTAGGAATGATTGCAACAAGTATTCACTTATTCCTTTTCAGTTTTATATTTCATTCTCACTTTTTCATCATATAATTTTTGCAATTTATATATCATTATACGAAATGCAACATAAAAACAAGAATGAATACAAATACAAATTATAAATATATTGGAATGAATATGGACTAAGAAAGGATACAAGATTATGAAGACAAAATAAATAGATAGTGAAAAAAAAACATGAATACAAATATACTTGTTGAATATCTAGAGATTTGATGACACTTGTCTATTCCCATCAAGACAAGTCAGCCTCAACCCAATCGAAAATAAATAAATGCGGAAAACAATAAAAACAATAAAAACAAGAACAAGAACAAGAACAAGAACAAGATAAAGTGAAAAACTTATTCTTCTATTAAAACCCCAAAAATCTAGTTGTCACATGTACAAGCCACTAAATGCTTAAGTGCGTAATTAAGAAATAAACTTAAGTCTCAATCTTTGTTTCTCAAATAAAACAAAGTGTATGAAAAGGGAAAGAGGGCCCGCCGAATGACAAGAAGCTACCTCTTCAAGTCCTTGACAAGCTTTGAGATAGAAGAAAAAGAAAGAGATCACGTGGGTCCAAGCTCGAAACCTACACAAGTGTAAAAGTAAGGGGTGAGTACCAATAACACAATATTGGTTTAATGTTTCAAGCACACCTCATCCAATTCTAGGTGCCAACGATCCTAAATAAGTATAAAACCCAACTAAATGAGTTGGGGTCGAATCCCACAAGAAGCGGTACGAGTTTAAATTCAATTAGGAAGTGCAAATGTGGTCTAATCAGCCATAGGAATAGAAATTATCGAAAAAGACATCATTCAAATTAAGGGGTGACACGAATGTAATATGGGGGTTTTGGTTTTAGTTATCAACTACAAACAGTCACAAGATCTTCGAATTAACAATAGGGAGACAAATTCTTGGGATGTGATCGATTATAGGCAAATATGGGCACATGGGTAATTGCAACTACTAGTAAATAGCTAAATATCAGTGAGTAGGCTGGACTATAGGGGAGATAGTTTTCTCTTGAACAACTACCCCGAATGAAGTGATTTCTTTCGAACATCAACAAGCAAGACAATGAAGAGCAGCCCACACCTTAATCCATTCACTCTCTCGAGCTAAATGTGTGGGATTGGGTTTAGGATTTACTCTCTCGAGCTAAACACAAGTCAACCCAATACCCACAAACCATCAATCAATAATCTTAGTTCTAATACCTCTCTTTCGAGCAAGCCAATAACACAAATATAGAATTACATTTGCAACTACAATTCTTAAATTAAACCACAATTAATGATTAAACTCACTTTTAAATAGCATTTAAACTAGTAATTAGCAATACCCATAAACTAATTCAGCCCATAATCACATGTTCACACTCGAAGAATTGGGGATTTAGCCTAACATCATAAAAAGGTAAAAACCATTACCGAATCGATTATGCATCAACTGGGTAATAGTGATTTAGTCTTTACAATGGTTCAATTTGTCGAATCTTAGAAACCCACTTCCAAATTCTACAAATTGAACTTCTCAAATTCTTCAAAGTTATGAAAAACTATAGAGAGAAGAGTTCTAAGCCTTCCAAAAATAAAATAGGTGTCAAACAATGTCAAAAGATACTAAACTAAATATTCAAAATCTAATTTATAGTCACCGAAAATAAGTTGCGAATGGCCGTTTGGTGAAGTAAGTCGGGCTCACCAAACCACTCGGCAAGCCACCCTTTGATCTCTTTCATCGCCTCTTCGTCTTGGTATGCAGCATCCTCAAGGATTGTAACTTTAGGCGATCTATCTTTGCTTCACGGAATTACTCACCTATGTGCCGACTGCTCCTTTTTGTCGCCGACTTGATTTTTTCCCTCAGGGTTGGCACACTGGAACTTTAGGCGGTGGAACTAGCCCTTCGACGATTAGCCATACGCTCTTGGCGATCACCAGTCCTGCCTTTCTTCAATTCTTCAGTTTATTTTGTTCTTTTTGCATGGTAGTGTCCTTGCTTTGTTCCTCAATCCATTTACATGAAAATCAAGGTTTTATCATCATTTTATGGCACAAATTAAGCATTCGAGGACACTAAATCTATCTAAATAAAGCCCCAAATGAGTCCAAATCTTGGACTCATCAACACCCCAACTTAAACTTTTGCTTGTCCTCAAGTAAAACTCAAGTTTAGCAGTTCAAAAAGGATGTCTCAAACAGTGCTACAAAAAAAATATATGAATGCACACAATAAGACTCAACTACTCATGAAATGATTAATTGTGCACTCAAAGATTCAAATTGTGACTCACCATTATCAAAGATGCTCAAGTTCACAATACTTGCTTCAAATGCAAGTTCAAGCTCAACAAAGGTACCCAAATGCCCTCACACAAAGAAGATTCTGCATTCTCACAAAGTTCTCTGACAATTTATAGTTTTGGAATCACATACGACTCTCACACTCACAAATATGAACACATGAATGATTTCACCCAAAGGTTTGCCCATATTTTCCAATCAACATTCTCTTCAGCTCACTCAAGATCACCAAGGTCTTTTCAAGGCTTGTAGCAGGGCTGAGTGCAAAGGTATAGTCATTTAGGCTCAGTAGCTGCTACTCTCATGAAATGTGGTTTGAACATCACTTTCCTTCTTTTCTTCAACATTTTAATCATGCTCATAATTCACCCCATTATTCAACTTCCAATGGACTACCAGACATCCCATTTCTTTTGCATCTTTCATTACTTTATTTCACAATTTTTTCATTATTTTTGTTTTGTTTTCTTCTTCTTTCTCTTTCTTCTACATGGAGGGGTTCCATCTTTTTGAAGATCATGGCTCAAAGGGGAATTTTTCACACTTCTTGATTTACCTTCTCTTTTCACCACACCCCCAACTTAGGATTTTGGCCTAAGTTGGCTATTCACACAAACCACACTTCATGAGAGTTATGGGTGAATGGTTAAAGAGAGGTCACAATTGTTCAAGTTTCTACCAAGAAAAGGATAAGGCTCAAAGGGGTTCAAGCAAGGTTCACACATCTCACTAGGTTAGACACAAAAAGAGGTATATTGACAATTTATGTCACTCATCAAATTTTTTGCCTAAGATCATTTCAAGAGCTTATATCACTTAGTCAACCGGACCAACATGATAAATTTTAGGTGTCAACACACACAATGTTGAAGGTAAGCTCATTACACAAGGCATTGGCACCAATATCAAACGAGACTCCACACTTTCTAGCTAGTGTGCAATGTTCATCACAAGAGACTCATTCGATAATCGACTAGTCACAACGAGATGCAAAAAGTCCACATATTGTCTATGCAACTTCATTTGGCCTCATCGTAGCTGCACATTCATTTCCTTCAATTAAGAGCACTATTTAAGACATCAGTATTGATCATAACTGATACTCAAATTTGCACAAAAACAACCACAATCATACGCAAAAGAGGTGGCACAATTATTTTCAAAACAAGGAGCCACAAGCTCAAATATCCACAAGATAGAATAAAAACACAATTAAAACACAAACCAATGTATATACACAAAATATAATCACAAGAAGTAAGTATGGAAATACCTCACCCCACCCACAAAAGAAAAACAATTGTCGTCAAATGCAACTAAAACCACCAAAAGTCAATAAGAACAATAGAGATGGAGGTAAAGAATGATCCTATCTACTCAGTCGCTCCGTCTGCCAGGGCATCAATGCTCGGGGTCACACTTTGATCTTAGGCATCAGTTCCCGGGGTAACAGAAACACTGGCTCCACTAGAGCCTACCATGAAAGTCTCTCTCAATGAAGTCTGCATGGCTGAATGTACCATAGCCTCCTCAACCTCCGTTAGACCCTCATATGTGATCTCCTCCTGGATTCCGAACTGCTTCTCATTAGTCTCAGCCTTAGACTCTGCAGCCACATCATCAGTTCTAACTTCATCTCTGGAGGTAGCCAGAGGTACATCAGAATCAACTAGCATATCTGTGTCTAGGTCATCAGGGATCTCCACAGTCCCAAAAATTATCGACATATCTGTGGACTTCAGTTGGTCCACTCCTTTCTCAACTCTGTAGTTGCAGCCTTTAGGGTCGTTACCTCATAAGTAGATCCCTGGTCTCTCTCACACACCTTTATCCTTGCCGCGAGGGGATCAATAAACTCTCTAAGAGGTGTCACAATAGCAGCGAGAGCTCCTTCAATCATCCTAAGAACTGTAGCCTCTATTATGGAGGCACATATATCAGCAGAATAGGCTAGATGCCCTATCCGTAGTATCGCGGCCTGTGTGAGTGGAGGTCAGGATGCAGCAAAGCTAGCAACAGACCTAGGAGGCAGGGGACCGGTAGAAGAGCTCTGGGTCATAGAAGGGGTAGAGCTAGGAATACCTGAAGGCCCAGAGGACGGAGAAGGAAAATATGCCTCTGCAGGTATAGTCTCAATGTCATTAGCCGAGGATGTATCCATCAGCGATGTCCCCGGCAATGGCACCATTTTGATTTAACATTTCTGTCACGACCCGAGAGCACCCCCAAGTCGTAACATTCGTATTTGACCTCTCGGAGGTCTCATACAAGCCCTTAGCATTCATCACATTAGATATGTAAAATAGTGCGGAATTAAAAACTCTTTAAATAAAATCCCATAAGACTCAAAGGTCACTTTTAAAAACATCATTCAAAAGTAAACAAGCGGAATACTAAGTCTCTTAGCCATCTTAGACATAAACGTGAAAACATACTAGGGACACGGCCCTTTACAATCAAAAGAAGTCTATTAAGTCTATTACAAGAATCTTATCATAAAACTAGAATAGAAAAGTCTTGCCCTCGACATATGAGGACATACCACAAAATCTAGGAAGAACTTCAAATCCCAAGTTACTACAAAACCCGCTCACTTGCCGGAACCTACACTTGTAGAAAATAGAGAAATATGGAATTAGCACAATTAAGTACTAAGTATGATGACCATGCAAAAACATGCTAAAAAGGACATTTATTTGAAATATGTGCTTTCATGCCATTTTTGATAAAACCTTCATATCACAATTATAAGAGACACATTTCAAGTCATCATCCACATATAAGACAATACCCACATAATAGACATACTCAACTAGTACCAATGTACAATACATGAATATAATTGACAAGTAAGCCTTTTCATCATTTCATGACCTCTATCTCAAGTTACCCAAAGCCACACTTAAGTGAAACATGAAGTGACCGCCCATACAATCTCTTTATATACACCTAAGTGTTCCTAAGGGTTACCATAGATAAGGAATGTACCATTACAATATAACATGCTAAGTCAAAATTCTTTAATGAACCACTTTAGGAGACATTTAAGCACATAAGGTGACTTTCACATAATAGTCGTTAGACTTAGGGAACTCACTTTAGTATCTTCAAAGCCTACTCGTGCCATGTGTAGATAGCATCCCATACTACTACCTACACGTTGTAGAACCTATCCAATAACTAGAGTGCACATCCCACATGATGGGAATAGGCATAACCGACATAGACCATACTAGCTAGGTATGGAATCCGGAGTCTATCCTACTCCGTGGAGGTTGTTCTACTTGCCAAAGGTAGAACTAATAAGCAACCTATGTAGGCACATGGTTTAGGAGATGTCCAAGGAAGTTCATTGTGCCTAATCTCATACTCAACTAGGCCACCTTCCTAACCACATCCACTCGGTGCTAGCCTTGTTTCCCATAGAGTATTCAATCACATATGTACTTAGAGAGGGTTCCTTTTCTAGTTCAACCAACTCATAGTACCTCTTCCCAAGAAAGGCCCCATTTCTTAGTCATGGCCAATCAAGGTTCATAAGGATAGCTCATTTGACTTTCTTAATACATTCCATAATTAAACACCTCCACCATAAGTGGATCAAACTAAGCAAGAACAATTTTATCCATAATAAGAGATTAAGCCAACTTACCATCCTCCAAAGCCATAATCAACAACACTCAAGTCCCAACCATTTTACTTACCACAAGAGAATTCATCATAACTTGCCCATAAGGCCACAACTTTCAATTTATCCATACATCATCAATTCATCATAGATAGATGTAGAGAATCATAAGAGTCACTAATACAATCCAATCCAAACACAATCTCATAAACTTTGAATCATAAGCAAAAGACCCACCTCATAAGCAAATTTAGGAATTTAGGGAAAACATGGATTCTTCAAGGAATTCCATATGAAATTATCTTAAAAACATTAATCAAACATTAATTCATCAATATAATGGCTTAGAAAACGTTTTGCCAATGAACGCATGCTTAGATTAGAATTTGAGATTTTGTTCTTTGACACACTTTTGATTGGACTCCTTGAAAGAAAGATTGATCAAGGATCAAGGGTCACCATACCTCTAAGTTGAAACCCACGAAAAATTGAAGAAGAAAGCACTCAAAACCTTCAACCCTAGCTCCAACTTCACCTTGGCCTTCAATGGTGTTCCAAAGAGAACCCTTCCTTACTCTTTTAAAATGGAACAAAATGATCCACAATCAGCCTAACACAATAATATAACCTCAAAAGAAAAGATTTGTGAAAAGACCAAAATGCCCTTAAATTTCCGGACGGACTCCTTGCCAACTGCCCAAATTTCAAAGGGCATAACTCACTCATACGAACTCGGAATCGAGCAAACTCGGTGGCGTTGGAAAGATCGTTCCAAACATAACTGGAAATACTACTGGATCATCCTGAGCTAGGAGTTATGACTGCTCAAAGTTGGCCAAAAACTCACTGATTTCCACACTTGGCAGAATTTCCAGATTTTGAACTTAGCCAATTTCCAGATTCTGAACTGTTTTTTTTTCCAAAAGTGACTACTTCCAATTTATGCTTAAACTTTAAAAATTCATACGTTAGGCTCTAGTTTCACCTATCTATTTTTAGGGTCGCTACATTATCCCCCACTTGGAAACATTCGTCCCCGAATGACACTTCAACATATTAAGGGTAAAGACTTAAAACTAGCAGCCCACAACAATCTTACTATATCAATTTAAAAACACTCATCAAGGAGGAAACATCAACTCCACATAACAAGTCATTACAACACAACTTCATTCATATTTATGGAAATAGAAACACACCTACAACTCAACATGCCTCAAATCTTTTCCATTTCTCATTTATTTGGAGGAACTTCCTTCTCCATAGCACCTCATGCTCATAACAACATCAAAGAACACAATATGCAATTAACTCATTAAAACACAATCATGCCACATCAAGAAAACACTTAAGCATGCTCAACTAATCAACTCATGAAATGTTTTAGCAACTCATCATATATGCATATAAACAGGAGAGACATCATTATGAAAACTCATTTTCTCATTTAACAAGAATTCAACTTAAAGCATGCATCATTATAAGGAGAAATGTAGAAACTCATTTTTTTTTTTACACAAGACTCCAAAAACCATGCATCATGCTTCTACAATTCTATGACTCAAGCTTGATTAGGAATAGAAGAAAGAGACAAGAATTTCCAAACTCACCTCAACTCATCATTCAACATACCATCCCCCACTTAGGAGAAACCCATCTAAACTAACACAAAAGTATTCCAACACAAAACTAGACATTATGACTTACCGGCACCTTTATCCGAATTTGCTTCCTTGTTAGCTTGGAGAGCATAGAAACGATTCCTTGCTTGACCATCAACACTAGGACCACTATAAGGAGCTTGCCTAGCATTCCTTCCTTTAGCCACAATATTAGGACAATTGCTCACCTTGTGATCATTCTTTCCACAACCATAGCACCCATTAGTACCGGCTAGACATTTCCCAAAATGCTTCTTTCCACAAGTGGGACAAGTAGGCTTAACAAATTGAGATCCACCACCTTTCTCTTGGTTAACCTTGGGAGCACTTGAAAAATCTAGGTTTGGTACCCTCTTCTTGAACCTAGGTTGACCTTGCTCATCGGATCTACCCCTCTTCACATCCCTATTCATCCTCTTAAGTTTGGACTCCTCAATAGATTGAGCATACACAACAAGCCTAGAGATATTCATGTCACCATGAAGCATTGCCGTACGACACTCTTCTTTCACCAAGTCGGATACACCGGTAACAAACCTACTCATCTCCTCTCTAGAGTTAGACACCAAAGATGGAGCATACCTAGACAACATAGAGAACTTCAAAGCATACTCCTCCACACTCATATTACCTTGCCTAAGATTAATGAACTCCTCAATTTTGCACTCCTTCTTCTCTAGGGGAAAGTACTTACCCAAGAATGCTTCCTTAAACTCCTCCCATTCTATAGGACCCGCTTCCTCCGGCCTATTTGCCTTCCATTGAGTGTACCAAATTTGGGCCACCTCCTTCAATTGGTATGAAGCTAATTCCGCTTTCTCTCTAGAAGATACTCCCATAGCATCCACAATTTTGTAAATCTTATCCAAGAATCCTTGGGGATCTTCTCCAATTCTAGAGCCCAAAAAGATAGGAGGATTCATCCTCACGAAGTCTCTCAACCTTGAGGCTACCGTACTCTCATAAGCATTCACCCCAGGCCCCATATCTCTGTTTGCTTGAGCCGTCATGGCTTGGGCTAAGGTCACAAAAGCCGCTCTAATCTCTTCATTAGTCATGGCCGGGGGAACCACCGGAACCTCATTCTCTTGCTCACCTATAGGAACTTGATTGCATTGCACACCTTGACCATTTTGCACAACTTGAGGACGAACTCCCTCATCACCTAACTCATCTTCCTCTCTCCTTCGATTCGCCCTCGTATTCATTTCCTATAAACACAAGAGAAGGATTAGGAAAAGGACACTTATAAACCAAACTCTAAGGCACGACTTCAAGAATAATGTAAGAAGTGTAACTTCTACCGTCCTATAGCCTCTCGCTCATAGATGTGTCGCGACTCACACCGATGAACAAGACTCTACTAGACGTGGCTTTTGAGACTTTGAACCTAAGAACCATTTCCCAAAACCTTATGCTCTGATACCAAGTTTGTCACGACCCGAGAGCACCCCCAAGTCGTAACATGCGTATTTGACCTCTCGGAGGTCTCATACAAGCCCTTAGCATTCATCACATTAGATATGTAAAATAGTGCGGAATTAAAAACTCTTTAAATAAAATCCCATAAGACTCAAAGGTCACTTTTAAAAACATCATTCAAAAGTAAACAAGCGGAATACTAAGTCTCTTAGCCATCTTAGACATAAACGTGAAAACATACTAGGGACACGGCCCTTTACAATCAAAAGAAGTCTATTAAGTCTATTACAAGAATCTTATCATAAAACTAGAATAGAAAAGTCTTGCCCTCGACATATGAGGACATACCACAAAATCTAGGAAGAACTTCAAATCCCAAGTTACTACAAAACCCGCTCACTTGCCGGAACCTACACTTGTAGAAAATAGAGAAATATGGAATTAGCACAATTAAGTACTAAGTATGATGACCATGCAAAAACATGCTAAAAAGGACATTTATTTGAAATATGTGCTTTCATGCCATTTTTGATAAAACCTTCATATCACAATTATAAGAGACACATTTCAAGTCATCATCCACATATAAGACAATACCCACATAATAGACATACTCAACTAGTACCAATGTACAATACATGAATATAATTGACAAGTAAGCCTTTTCATCATTTCATGACCTCTATCTAAGTTACCCAAAGTCACACTTAAGTGAAACATGAAGTGACCGCCCATACAATCTCTTTATATACACCTAAGTGTTCCTAAGGGTTACCATAGATAAGGAATGTACCATTACAATATAACATGCTAAGTCAAAATTCTTTAATGAACCACTTTAGGAGACATTTAAGCACATAAGGTGACTTTCACATAATAGTCGTTAGACTTAGGGAACTCACTTTAGTATCTTCAAAGCCTACTCGTGCCATGTGTAGATAGCATCCCATACTACTACCTACACGTTGTAGAACCTATCCAATAACTAGAGTGCACATCCCACATGATGGGAATAGGCATAACCGACATAGACCATACTAGCTAGGTATGGAATCCGGAGTCTATCCTACTCCGTGGAGGTTGTTCTACTTGCCAAAGGTAGAACTAATAAGCAACCCATGTAGGCACATGGTTTAGGAGATGTCCAAGGAAGTTCATTGTGCCTAATCTCATACTCAACTAGGCCACCTTCCTAACCACATCCACTCGGTACTAGCCTTGTTTCCCATAGAGTATTCAATCACATATGTACTTAGAGAGGGTTCCTTTTCTAGTTCAACCAACTCATAGTACCTCTTCCCAAGAAAGGCCCCATTTCTTAGTCATGGCCAATCAAGGTTCATAAGGATAGCTCATTTGACTTTCTTAGATAAGGATTTTCATGCCGTTCCGGCTCCATCCATCTCTAAGGCTATCATCTCACTCAAGAAGGGAACTTCGCCCTAAGGCCCATCCTTCAAGGTTATACATTTACTTAGGAAAGCTAGACTTATGAAAGGGCACCATTTCTTAGTTTTGCCGATTCAAGTCTTGGCCTAGAATTCCTCTTTTAGCATTTATAGAAAGGGCACCATTTCTTAGTTCTACCCCACTTCACACATTCATGCATTCAAGTCTTTAAGTAACAAGGAGGGACACTTTAGTCTACCAACCAAGTCACAACATTATCATCTAAGGATACTTCATAATCCAACATCATTTCATATATATACATCATGAGAAAATCATACTTTAAATCACAATGCTATCCACTTTACATAGGATCATCACAAGATCACGTAAACTCATTCACATCATACCTTCACACATAAAGCTTCACATAAAACTTTACATATAGCTTCATATAGGACTTTACATATAGCCTCATTTATATATATAATATACAATAAAATAACACTTTGTACAAAATCACCTTATAACCATAAGAATACCTTCACATAGTACAATAACATTTCATAACTTGATAACACTTTAATTCAATAGATAATGCATTCAAGTCCATGTTCATAATACATTCCATAATTAAACACCTCCACCATAAGTGGATCAAACTAAGCAAGAACAATTTTATCCATAATAAGAGATTAAGCCAACTTACCATCCTCCAAAGCCATAATCAACAACACTCAAGTCCCAACCATTTTACTTACCACAAGAGAATTCATCATAACTTGCCCATAAGGCCACAACTTTCAATTTATCCATACATCATCAATTCATCATAGATAGATGTAGAGAATCATAAGAGTCACTAATACAATCCAATCCAAACACAATCTCATAAACTTTGAATCATAAGCAAAAGACCCACCTCATAAGCAAATTTAGGAATTTAGGGAAAACATGGATTCTTCAAGGAATTCCATATGAAATTATCTTAAAAACATTAATCAAACATTAATTCATCAATATAATGGCTTAGAAAATGTTTTGCCAATGAACCCATGCTTAGATTAGAATTTGAGATTTTGTTCTTTGAAACACTTTTGATTGGACTCCTTGAAAGAAAGATTGATCAAGGATCAAGGGTCACCATACCTCTAAGTTGAAACCCACGAAAAATTGAAGAAGAAAGCACTCAAAACCTTCAACCCTAGCTCCAACTTCACCTTGGCCTTCAATGGTGTTCCAAAGAGAACCCTTCCTTACTCTTTTAAAATGGAACAAAATGATCCACAATCAGCCTAACACAATAATATAACCTCAAAAGAAAAGATTTGTGAAAAGACCAAAATGCCCTTAAATTTCCGGACGGACTCCTTGCCAACTGCCCAAATTTCAAAGGGCATAACTCACTCATACGAACTCGGAATCGAGCAAACTCGGTGGCGTTGGAAAGATCGTTCCAAGGGCTTTCCAAACATAACTGTAAATGCTCCTGGATCATCCTGATCTAGGAGTTATGACTGCTCAAAGTTGGCCAAAAACTCACTGATTTCCACACTTTGCAGAATTTCCAGATTTTGAACTTAGCCAATTTCCAGATTCTGAACTATTTGTTTTTCCAAAAGTGACTACTTCCAATTTATGCTTAAACTTTAAAAATTCATACGTTAGGCTCTAGTTTCACCTATCTATTTTTAGGGTCGCTACAGTTTCAAGCACACCTCATACTTCAAGTACTCAACCTCAATACGCCAGATGTCCGTCTAGGATGTGGGAATCACTTCCACATCCTTCTTCTCATCTCGTGGTACACGGGCTTGTCCGCATAACTCGTTGATCAACACCGGAAAATAGAGAGATGTTTGGTGCTGCCTGGCCCTCATGGCCATCTCTCTTCCATTGATCATACCCAAATCGAGGCACTCCCCATCAATTATAGAGACACGACAGGCCGCCTTCGTGTGCCAGAGGATACACTCATTCTGGGACGGCATGATTGTGCTGTTGATAAACCCAAACCAGTACCTCACCGCCATATTTAGATCCTTCTTCTCTATGGAAACTCCGACCTCGATCCACCAAGGGGTATCATCTGAAAGGATAGGGGGTAGCAAGCTCTTCATGTCCCCCAATGAAGTCTTCTTGATCATGCTCTGGTAGTCATCCACACTATTTTTGTGCACTCTGATACGACATTGATAATCATCGCTGTCACACTTTACCTTTCTTCCCCTGACAACCACATAGTCAACTGGCTTGAAAGCAACAACCTTTCTCTTTTCCTGTGGCACTAGAGCTCCATAGGCAATGTAAAACTCTTGGACCCAGTTAGGAATGTAAGGGCCTCGGGGTTTAGTAAAGATCTCAAACTTATGGGACTTGAGGGTACGCCATATTTTTGGGTATCGGTCTATCACACCATCTATAGAGAGCCTATTTTCCTCAATGATAGTCCTCAATCCCTCAGCCTTTAATCTATTGAGAAACCGAGGAGGACGGCCCTGTGCAGGTGGTGCTGGGACCACAGCCTAATCTTAGACTGGAGGTGGATGAGTGGATTGAGATACCCGGATCCTAGACGGATCATTCATCATCTTGGAGCACATTTCAGCTCTCCTGGCCAACACTAGTTGGTCATCCTCAGGCTCAGAAATGGCAGCTTGAGGATCTTGGTGTTCCCCCTCGCTCTCGAAAGTGGTGATGTGAGTTGCATAGACACCCTCACTATCGGAACTGACCTCCGGTGATGCAGCTGTGGGCGCCTTGCCCTTTCCTTTGCCTTTCCCACCAGTGGTAGGAAGTTTATTTTCCTTTGCTTTGGATGCAGCTGCATCCTAATTAATTACGATTCCTTTTCCCCTTTTGTGGGGTGGCATGTTTCATTCCGGTACTTTAGGTCTTTCCATATATGCAAAATACATCAAAAAGAGTTAGAAATTACTCAAGAAAAATTACAGAAATCAAGTTGCAGAAAGACTCGTTGAACCAGTTGGTGAGTCACCGAGACACTTTTGGGAGGCCGATCGGGCTCGCGGAAAGGCTCCACCTAAAAAATTTCCAGAAATCAGGCAAGTCAGCGATACTAAGGGACCTTCGGTGGATCACCGACACTACTTGGTGAGCTTAGACTATCCTGCCAAAATTTACAGCATGTTTTTAGGGGTTAGGGGCGCAGACAAGGCGACCGAGGGACCTTTTGACGAGTTGCCGAGTGAACTCAGTGAGCTCTGGCTTCCCACCGAATTTTAAAGACTCTAACTCAGCCAAATTGAGAAATAAAGGGCGATCTGCCAAACAGTTCGGCGAGCACGACACACTTATGCAATTAGGACCAGACCCAATCGACCCATGCCTCCGGGGTACTCATACTTTCCTCGAATTAGCCAAAATTTGCCATTTGACGACCTTTGCCCGTAAGAATGACATCAAACGCATCATCATTGGGCAAAGTACGTCATTTAGCGCAATTGGGGGTTACCCAGACTTCACCCAACTAGACCCAACATAAATAACCGCAACCCAACAATTTACGATCAATATTAAAGCACAAAACTTGGGAAATCAACATTGCAAGCAATTAAGCACAATTTCAAAACTAAAAACAGGCAACCAACACATCAAATACAATTTCAACACAGGCCCAACACACATCAATACAAATTTACCAAATGCATTCGAGTTCAACCACTAATCAAGAGTTCGGGGTTCGGAAAACCAACCTTTAAGCGGAATGAAAAATTTGAAATGCTAGGCGGCAATGTAATCCAAATCTGAGCACGAGATCAACACACAAAATGCGATAAAAGTGGGAAAATATGTAAGATTTAGAGTGTAGGTGAGAGTGTACGTAGCTAAAATTTGAACCGTTTGGCCTTTTTAAAACCTTTCAGTTCGCGACCCTTTTGGTGGTATTAATCGACCACGCCAAACCACTCAGTGATACACCGAGTTGTGATTTACCTCATCGAGTTTTATAGGACCTTCAGTCAATTTGGGGGTCCAAATGGCGGACAAAATCAGGCTTGCCGACTTGTTCGGTGAGTTGCCAATTTGTCCATTTACCTGCCGAGTTTTACAGACTCCCACCTGATATTTTTGTGAGTCCAACAGCAGTCCAAGTCGGGCTCGCCAACCTCTTCGGTGAGTCACCAACTGGACTCTTGGCTCGCCAATCTGCACACTTTCAAACACATTCCACCTTTCAACCTGCACAATCAACACCCGTTATTAAAAAACAAACAAAAAGCATTAAAAACTTGGGTTGCCTCCCTCCTTGTTGTCTTGGGTTAAGATGTGAAGAAATTTGACCCATTTGGTTCTCCAACTGCTTAATAGAGACGGAATAAGAGGTCACCATCTAGTTGAGAGTCGATACATCTTCCTTTATTTCCTTCAAAACTTTATCGAACCCTTCAACCTTGTTGAGAATGCGTGAGAGCATATCTTCAGTATGGCCACCCTCAGAATCTTTGGGCTTTTGACACTCATGGGGAGGAACATAACTATACTTCTACCCTTCTCTTTCCTTCCAAGTGGTGTTACGATCACGTCACTCTCTGTCACGGTCTGTCCAGCCCTCACCTTTATTCCAACCTTCGTTTGCATCGGCCTTGGGTAATTAGCCTGGTACCTCGTTGTACATCGCTTCAAACTTGGTTTCATCGGGGTTTACACCACCAACACCCATAGCATTAACACTCTTAGCACCAACCCCCATGACATTTTTGGTTAAGATGTCAAGCTGGGTCATCATCTTTGCCATGTTTTGGTCTTTCTTTTGATCTTTTTCGAACTGCTCCTTTGTCAATTTAAAAGTAAAAGGAGAGATTTGGTCCTCATGAGTGTACCATGCCTGGTTAATCTTGGCCATGCAATCATGTAGTTGAGATGCTACTGCATAGGGTTGTTGCATTAAATCACCCAGAGAAAGTTGATCAACTACTCCTTTTTTCACCGAATCAAGACTTCTATAAAAATATTACATCAGTACATTATCGGGCAGTCTATGAGTTGGGCATTGCAGCACTAGCTTCTTAAACCTTATCCATGTCTCATGGATTGGCTCACCCTCCAAGCGCTTGAAACCTTGGATGTTGTCCCAAAGAGTCATCATCTTTGAAGGAGGGAAAAAGCGCACTTGAAATGCAATACTAAGCTCTTCCCACGTAGTGATAGAATCTCTTGGCAACACAACCAACCAATTGCTTGCCTCGCCCATAAGAGAAAATGGGAATAACCTCAACCAAACCAATTCTTGCGATATGTTCTTAAATGAGAACGGTCCACAGACATCAACAAAATTCCTGATGTGCTCTTGGGGATCCTCATGAACAAGTCCTCCAAATGGTGCTTATGATGTGAAACACAACATTCCCTTCAGCTAGAGGCAAATGAATGGCCCCATAACCACCCCATTTGGACAGGGTCGTTAATGTTTAGGTCATTGACATCGTTGATGTTCCCAATATCATCTTGGTGGCCCACCTGGCTACCATTACTACCGTTTACACTCATCTCCTCTGTTTTAATACAAATAACACAAAATCAAACCTAAAAGTGAGTAGATTCAACTATAACTAAAAATAACAGAATTCAACTTTACCAAAAGAATTTCAAACAACACCACTCTTCGATAGCGGCGCCATTTTGATTTAACATTTTGGGCACATCTCATCCAATTCTAGGTGTCAACGATCATAAATCAGTATAAAACCCAACTAAATGAGTTGGGTTCAAATCCCATAGGGAGCGGTACGTGTTTTTAATTCAATTAGGAAGTGCAAACATGGTTTAATCAACCATAGGAATAAAAATTATAGAAAAAGACATCATTCAAATTAAAGGGTTCCACGAATGTTAGATGGGGGTTTTCGTTTTAGTTATCAACTAAAAACAGTCACAAAAACTTTGAATTAACAATAGGGAGGCAGATTCTCAGGATGTGATTGATTATAGGCAAATATAGACACATGGGTAATGTCAACTACTAGTAAATAGCTAAATATTAGTAAGTAGGCTGGACTATAGGAGAGATAGTTTTCTCTTGAACAACTACCCCGAATCAGGTGATTTCTTTTGAACATCAACAAGCAAGACAATTAAAAGCAGCCCACCCCTTAATCCATTCACTCTCTCTCGCTAAATGTGTGGGATTGGGTTTAGGATTTACTCTCTCGAGCTAAACCCAGGTCAACCCAATACCCACAAACAATCAATCAATAATATTAGTTCTAAAACCTCTCTCTCGAGCAAGCCAAGAACACAAATATAGAACTACATTTGCAACTACAATTCTCAAATTAAACCACAATTAATGATTAAACTCACTTTTAAATAGCATTTAAACTAGTAATTAGCCATACCCATAAACTAATTCAACCCATAATCACATGATCACACCTAAGAATTGGGGTTTTAGCCTAACAACACAAAAAGGTAAAAACCATTACCTAATCGATTAACCATCAACTTGGTAAGAGTGATTTAGTCATTACAATACTTCAATTTGTCAAATCTTCGAAACCCACTTCCAAATTCTCCAAATTGAACTTCTCAAATTCTTCAAAGTTATGAAAACCTATAAAGAGAAAAGTTCTAAGCCTTTTCAAAATAAAATAGATGTCAAACAATGTCAAAATATGTCAAAAGATACTAAAGTAAATATTCAAAATCTAATTTATAGTCGCCAAAAATAAGTTGCGAATGGCCGTTTGGCGAAGTTAGTTGGGCTCGCTGATGAGTCTGAGATTTGGAGTCATTTGGGGCTTTGTTTATATAGATTTAGTGTCCTCAAATGCTTGATTTGTGCCATAAATTGATGAAAAATCCTTAATTTTTAGGTACATCGATTGAGGAACAAAGCAACGACACTAACATGTAAAAAGAAACAAAATAAACTGAAGAATTGAAGAAAGACGAGCTTGGTGATCGCCAAGTGCATTTGGTGAATTGCCAAATGGCCAGTTCCACCGCCTAAAGTTCCAGTGTGCCAGTCCTGAGGGAAGAAACCAAATCAACGACAAGAAGGAGTAGTCGACGCATCGCCAAGTAGTTTTGCGAAGCAGTGGTAGATTGCCCAATGTTATATAACCCAAGGATGCTGAATGACAAGGTAAAAAGGAGATGGAAAAGATCAAAGGGCGGCTCCCCGAGTGGTTTGACAATCCCGACTTACTTCACCGAATGCCTATTCGTAGCATATTTTTGGAGACTATAAATACATTTTAGAACATTTAGTTTAGTATCAATTAGTATCTTTTATCATATTTTAGTATCTTTTGATGATATTTTAAGAAATTAGACATTTTGATACAGTTTTCTCTAGAGTTTTCCTTAGCTTTGAAGGAATGAAGAAATTAACTTTTGAGAATTTGGAAGTGGGTTTCTAAAATTCATCAAATTGGAGCACGGTAAAGACAAAATCACTCTTACCCAGTTGATGGATAATCAATTTGCTAACTCTTTTTACCTTTTTATAATGTCTAGCTTAAACCCCAATTCTTGGGGTGTGATCATGTGATTATGGGCTGAATTAGTTTATGGGTATTGCTAATTGTTAGTTTAAATGCTATTTAAAAGTGAGTTTAATAATTAATTGTGATTTAATTTAAGAATTGTAGTTGCAAATGCAGTTCTATGTTTGTGTTTTGGCTTGCTTGAGAGAGGTTTTAGAACTAGATTATTGATGGATGGTTTGTGGGTATTGGGTTGATTTGGATTTAGCTCGAGAGAGTAAATCCTAAACCCAATCCCACACAATTAGCTCGAGAGAGTGATTGGATTAAGGTGTGGGTTGCTCTTGATTGTCTTTTTTGTTGATGTTCAAAATAAATCACCTGATTCGGGGTAATTGTTCAAGAGAAAATTATCTCCCTTATATTCTAGCCTACTCACTAATAATTAGCTATTTACTAATAGTTGCAATTACCCATATGGTTATATTTGTCTATAATCGATCACATCCCAAGAACCCATCTCTTTATTGTTAATTCAAAGTTTTCGTGACTGTCTGTAGTTGATAACTAAAACCAAAATGCCTATCTGAAATTCGTGTCACCTCTTTTACTTGATTATGTCTTTAATCGATAATTTCTATTCCTATGGCTGATTAGACCACATTTGCACTGCCTAATTGAATTTAAAACACGTACCGTTCCCTATGGGATTTGAACCCAACTCATTTAGTTGGGTTTTATACTGATTTACGATCATTGACACCTAGAATTGGATGAGGTTTTCTTGAAACATGAAACCAAAATGGCGCCGCTGCCGGGGAGTGGTGTTGTTTGAAATTCTTTTGGTGAAGTTGAATTGTGTTCTTTTAGTTGTAGTTGAATCTACTTACTGTTAGTTTTGGTTTTGTGTTAAAAATAGAGGAGATGAGCTTAAACGGTAGTAATGGTTGCCAAGTGGGCCACAAAGATGATATCTAGAACCTTAATGATAACAATGATCTGAACATCAACTACTCAGTCTAAATGGGTGGTGTTGGGGTCATTCATTTGCCTCCAGCTGAAGGGAATGCTGTGTTTCACATCACAAGCACCATGCTTCAGCTCCTTCAACCGAAGGGTTTGTTTGGAGGAGTTGCCACGTGGATCCCCATGAGCACATCATGAATTTTGTTGATATCTGTGGACCGTTCTCCTTTAAGAACATATCTCAAGAATCGGTCCAGTTGAGGTTGTTCCCATTTTCTCTGCAAGGAAGCGGTTGGTGGAGTTGCCAAGAGATTCTATCGCTTTGTGGAAAGAGCTTATTATTGCATTCCAAGCGTGCTTTTTCCCTTCTTCGAAGATGATGACTCTTTTGGACAACATCCTAGGTTTCAAGCGCTTGGAGGGTGAGCCAATCCATGTGACATGGATAAGGTTTAAGAAGCTAGTGCTGCAATGTCCAACTCATGGATTGCCCAATAATGTACTGCTGCAATATTTTTATAGAAACCTTGATTCGGTAAATAAAGGGTTGGCTGATTAGGTTTCTCCGGGTGGTTTAATGCATCAACCATATGTAGTAGAATCTCAACTCCTTGATTGCATGCCCAACATTAACCGGGCATGGTACACTCGTGAGGAACAAGTCTCCCCTCTTACTTTTAAATTGACAAAGGAGCAGATCAAGAAGTATTAAGATGGAGACCAAAATATGGCAAAGATGATGACCCAACTTCACATCTTAGCCAAAAAAAGTCATGGGTGCTGGTGCTAGTAGTGTTAATGCTGTGGGTATAGGTGGTGTAAACCCCGATGAAGCCAAGTTTGAAGCGTTGTACAACGAGGAAGTAAACTTCCTAGCCAACCAAGGATGAGGTTATCGTGTTAACTACCCTAGGAAGGGTGGAAACCAATGTTGGAATAGAGATGAGGGCTGTTGAGATCGTGATAGAGATTGACGTGATTGTAACGCCACTTGGAAGGAAAGAGAAGGGGAGAATGATATGTATGTTCCTCCCCATGAGTATTAAAAGCCCAAAGATTCTGAGGGTGGCCGGACTAATGATATGCTCTGACACATTCTCAACAAGGTTGAAGGGTCCAAAAAAGTTTTGAAGGAAATGAAGGAAGATGTATCGACTCTCAACCAGACAGTGATCTCTCATTCCGTCTCTACAAAGCAGTTAGAGACCCAAATTGGTCAAATTTCTTCGCACCTTAACCCAAGACAACAAGGGGGGTTGCCTAGTGACACTATGACAAACGTCAAGAATGAAGCTTGAATGGGTACTTGTGTCTTGCCACGATGTTAACTAAGGCACTTCTTGGGAGGCAACCCATGTTTTTAATGCTTTGTGTTTGTTTTTGAATAACGGGTGTTGATTGTGCATGTTAAAAGGTGAAATGTGTTTGAAAATGTGCAGATTGGCGAGCAAAGAGTCTAGTCGGTGACTCGCCAAAGAGGTCGGTGAGCCCGACTTGGACCGCCGTTGGACTTGTAAAAATATCAAGTGGGTAAAACTCGACGGGCCTATGGATGAATCGGTGACTCACCGAACAAGTCAGTTAGCACGACTTTGTCCACTGTTTGGAGCCCAAAATTGATTGGAGGTCTTGTAAAACTCGACGAGGTAAGTCACCACTCGACGCATCACTGAGTGGTTCGGCGTGGTCGACTAATACCACTGAAAGGGCTGCGAACTGAAAGGTTTAAAAAAAAGCCAAATAGTTCAACTTTTCAAAATCCTTCATAATCCCTTATTTTAGCCTCGTACACTTTCACCCACACACTATTCTACATATTTTCCCATTTTTGTTGCTTTCTGTGTTGATCTCATTCTCAGATTTGGATTACATTGCCGCCTAGTATTTTAAATTTTTCATTTGGATAAAAGGTTGGTTTTCCGAACCCCGAACTCTTGATTAGTGGTTGAACTCAAGTGCATTTGGTAAAATCTTGTTGTGTGCTGGGCCTATGTTGAAATCGTAGTTGATGTGTTGATTTTGCCATTTTAGTTTCAAAATTATGCCTAAATTGCTTATAGTGTTGATTTTTCGAGTTTTGTGTGTTAAAATTGATCATAAATTGTTGGGTTGCAGTTAATTTTTGTTGAGTCTAGTTGGGTGAAGTTTGTGTAACCCCTAATTGCGCTAAATGACGTACTTATCCTAATGATGGAGTGTTTGACGTCATTCTTAAGGGCAAAAGTCATCAAATCGACAATTTTGGCCAAACCGGAGGAATTCTGAGTACCCCGGAGGCATGGGTCGATTGGGTCTGGGCTTAATTGCATAAGTATGTAGTTTGATTTTGATTTCGGGGGCTGCGAGTTTAAATTTGGGAAATAGGGATGAAATTTGGCACGTTGGGAAATTTGGCGAGCTGGTCGAGCTCGTTGAACCATTTGGCGATTCACCAACGTCCCCCTTGATCGCCTTTAATTTCATGATTTGGCTGAGTTACAGTCTGTAACTTTCGGCGGGAAGCCTTATCTCGCCGAGTTCACTTGGCGACTCGCCGAAAGGTCCCTTGATCGCCCTTTCTGCACCCCTAACCCCTAAAAACATGTTGGAAAATTTGGTGGGCTAGTCTAAGCTCACCGAGTGTTGTTGGCGATTCACCGAAGGGCCCTGCACATCGCCGACCTTCCATTTTTCTGGAAATTTTTTAGGCCAGTCCTTTCGGCGAACCCGATCTGGCTCGCCAAAGTTACTCGGTGACTCGCCGATTAATTCGGCGAGTCTTTCTGCATCTAAATTCTGAGATTTTTCTTGAATTATTTATATCATTTTCCGATGTGTTTTGAAGAAATAGCTAGGACCAACTGGGACGAAAGTGGAATGCCACCCTGCAAACAAGCACAGGGAATCGTAATCAATGAAAGAGCAACTGCTTCTTATAAAAAGGGCAAGAAAGCACCTCCAAAGGGAGACAAGGGCACGGGCAAGGTCAAGGACAAGGCGCCCGTAGCTAAGAGGCCGGAGTACAATTCCAATACTGATGGGGACTATTTTCATTCTCATGCCTTATTCTCTGAGCCTGAGGATGACCTGCCACTTTAGACCTGGCGAGCTGTGATTTGTGCGAGAGTTCATCAAAATCCATCTAGGATTTAGGAGTCTACCCCTCCTGCTGCTGATATAGTGCTAGCTCCGGCATAGACGGTAGTTCCAGCACCACCATTTCAGTCTCACTCCCCAACTACTCAATAGGATAATGGTCGAGGAATTGAGGACCATTATAGAGGAGAAGAGACTGTCTACGGATGGTGTTGTGGACAGGTACCTTTGGTGTGGGACACTCTCCAGTTCCACATATTTGACATATTCACCATGCCTCGAGGCTCATACATCTCTACCTAGGTCAAAGAGTTCTATATTATTTACGGTGTTGTAGTACCCCAAGGGAAGAAGAAGGACAGCGCCTTCAGATCGGTGACATCTGTGATGGTATGTGGGATACCAATAGGATGTAGCAACGACGTTATCAATGCTGCACTTGACAGAGCCACAGTGCTTGAGCATGAGTATGAGGGCCTGACTACATCATAGATGTTGGATGACCTAAAGGGACTGCTAGCTCCCCTCATTTTTGACACTACCCTGAGGTGGATTGAGGTAGGAAACCCCATGTAGAAGAAGGACTTGAACATCACGACTCAATATTAGTTCGGGTTCATTAGCAGTTCCATCATGCCCTCTCAGAATGAGTCCGTCCTCTACCATCCAAAGGCGGCCTGTCTCGGGTCGATCATAGCCAGGAAGAGGCTAAACTTAGGGTTGATTATAGAGTAGGAGATGACCATGAGGGACAAACAACGACAAACTTCCCTTCATTTCTAGTACTGATTATAGAGCTATGTCGGCGGGTTGGAGTTCCTCGTGTTGAGAAGAGGGACATTGAGGTCACATCCACATCCTCCACCGATATCCGGTGCATAAAGGCCGAGTACACATAGGTTTAGGCGGATAGGAGGAGAGCAACTCCGGTGGATGCATCCCAAGAGGTTGATATTGAGTCCATACCTGCAGAGACATCTTTTCCTACTCCGGCCTCCGGGCCTTCAGGTACACCCGCTACCACTCCTTCCCAGGCTCCCGGTTCTTCTACTACTTCCGAGCCCACTAGGATTACTCCGGCCATGCTCCTCAAGATGGGGCAACTAGCCTATTCTGCCGATATGCGGGCTTCCCAGCTAGCGGCCGAGGTTCCCTGGATGATTGAGCGGGCAATTGCAGCTGCTTTGACACCCCTCCGGTCATCGTTAGATGCTCTCACGGTGAGAGTAGAGACTTGTGAGAGAGGACAGAGGGTTACTTCCAAGGTGACAACTTTGAAATCTGAGGTTTTTGATTTAAGGAAGGATGTGGACTCTCTGAAGTCCACATAATTCACTTCACTGTTTCAGTCAGCTGAGGCTCAGGGTGTCCCGACCAGTTTTGATGTGCCTCCGGCTGCTGAGTCAGAGGCGGCGACAAATGAAGAAAAACTTGAGGCTCAGGAGGCGACCATCTATGAGGACCTGCCTGATTTAGAGGAGACAATAGTGCAGTCAGTCATTCAGACATCGTTGACATATACGTCCATGGCAGGCTCTAGTGGAGCTAATGTTGTTGTTACCCCGGGCACTGATGCCCAAAATCAAAGCGTGACACTGGGCATTAATGCCCCGACAGAGGGAGTGACTGATTAGACAAGATCATTCTTTACCTCCCTCTCTGTTGTTACTTTTTTATTTTGATTATTTTAGTTGCATTTGAGGACAACTGTTTTTGTTTTGTAGGTGGAGTGAGGTATTTACATACCTACCTCTTGTGATTTTATTTTTTTTGATATATTGGGTTTTATGTTTTAATCTGAGTTTTGATTCTATCTTGTGGATATTTGAGCTTGTGGCTCCTTATTTTGAATGGAAATGGTTTTTGACCCATTTTGAAAAATTTATTCCACCTCTTTTGTGTGTGATTGTGGCTGTTCTTATGCAAATTTGAGTATCGGTTATGATCAATACCGATGACTTTAATAGTTCTCTAAATTGAACAAAATGAATGCGCAACTACGATGAGGCCAAATGAAGTTACATAGAAAATGTGTGAACTTTTTGCATCTCGTTGTGACTAGACGATTCTCGAATGAAGTCTCTTGTGATGAAAATGCACACTATCTCGAATGAGTCTCGTTTGTATTTTGGTGCCAATGCCTTATGTGATGAGTTTACCTTGAATATTGTGTGTGGTGACACCTAGAATTTTCCCCATTGGTCCAGTTGACTAAGTGATGCAAGCTCTTGAAATGATCTTAGGCAATTATTTTGATGAGTGAAACAATTTTACAATATACCTCTTTTTATGGCCAACCTTGTGAGATGTGTGAACCTTTCTTGAACCCCTTTGAGCCTTATCCTCTTCTTGGAAGAAACTTGAGCAATTGTGACCCCTCTTTATCCATTCACCCATAACTCTCATGAAGTGTGGTTTGTTTGAATAGCCAACTTAGGTCAAAAGCCTAAGTTGGGGGTGTGGTGAAAAAGAAGGCAAATCAAGAAGTTTGAAAAATTACCCTTTGAGCAATGAGCTTGAAAAAGATGGAACCCCTCCATGTAAAAAAAAGAGAAAGAAAAGAAGAAAAAGAATGAAAAAGTTGTAAAATAAAGTGGTGAAAGTGGCAAAAGAAATGGGGTATCCGGTAGTCCATATGAATTTGAATAATGGGGTGAATTATGAGCATGATTAGAATGTTGAAGAAAATGAAGAAAGTGATGTTTACACCACATTTCATGAGAATAGCAGCCACTGAGCCTAAATGACCATACCTTTACACTCAGCCTCATTACAAGCCTTTAAAAGACCTTTGTGATCTTGAGTGAGCTGAAGCTAATGTTGATTTGAAAATAAGGGCAAACGTATGGGTGAAGTCATGCATGTGTTCATCTTTGTGAGTGTGAGAGTCATATGTGATTTCAAAACTTTAAATTGTTGAAGAACTTTGTATGATTAAGGAATCATCTTTGTTGTGAGGGCAATTGAGTACCTTTGTTGAGCTTGAACTTGCATTTGATGTGAGTATTGTGAACTTGAGCATCTTTGGTAATGGCGAGTCACAACTTGAATCTTTGAGTGCACAATTGATCATTGCATGAGTAGTTGAGTCTTGTTGTATGCATTCATGTTGAGTTTTTTGTAGCAATGTTTGAGACATCCTTTTTGAACTGTTGAACTTGAGTTTTACTTGAGGACGGACAAACAAAAGTTTAAGTTGGGGGTGTTGATGAGTCCGAGATTTGGACTCATTTGGGGCTTTGTTTATATAGATTTAGTGTCCTCAAATGCTTGATTTGTGCCATAAACTAATGAAAAATCCTTAATTTTCAGGTACATGGATTGAGGAACAAAGCAAGTACACTAACATGCAAAAAGGAACAAAATAAACTGAAGAATTAAAGAAAGGTGAGCCTGGTGATCGCCAAATGCATTTTGCGAATCGTCGAATGGCAATTTCCACCGCCTAAAGTTCCAGTGTGCCAGCCCTGAAGGAAGAATCCAAATCGGCGACAAGAAGGAGCAATCGACGCATCACCGACTTTCCATTTTTTGGGTAGATCGCCCAAATTTATAGTACCCAAAGATGCTGAATGACAAGGCGAAAAGGTGATGGAAGAGATCAAAAGGCGGCTCATCGAGTGGTTCGGCAAGCCCGACTTACTTCACCGAATGCCTATTTGTAGCACATTTTTGGCGACTATAAATACATTTTTGAACATTTAGTTTAGTATCAATTAATATCTTTTATCATATTTTAGTATCTTTTGATGATCTTTTGAGAAGTTAGACATTTTGAGACAGTTTTCTCTAGAGTTTTCCTTAGCTTTGAAGGATTGAAGAAATTCACTTTTGAGAATTTGGAAGTGGGTTTCTAAAATTCATCAAATTGGAGCATTGTAAAGACAAAATCACTCTTACCCTATTAATGGATAATCAATTTGGTAACTGCTTTTACCGTTTTATAATGTCTAGCTAAAACCCCAATTCTCGGAGTGTCATCATGTGATTATGGGCTTAATTAGTTTATGGGTATTGCTAATTGTTAGTTTAAATGCTATTTAAAAGTGAGTTTAATCATTAATTGTGGTTTAATTTAAGAATTGTAGTTGCAAATGCAGTTCTATGGTTGTGTTCTTGGCTTGCTCGAAGAGAGATTTTAAAACTAAGATTATTGATTGATGGTTTGTGGGTATTGGGTTGACATGGGTTTAGCTCGAGAGAGTAAATCCTAAACCTAATCCCACATTTAACTCGAGAGAGTGAATGGATTAAGGTGTGGGCTGCTCTTAATTTTCTTGCTTGTTGATGTTCGAAAGAAATCACATGATTCGGGGTAAATTTTTGAGAGAAAATTATCTCTCTTATATTCTAGCCTACTCACTAATAATTAGCTATTTACTAATAGTTGCAATTACCCATATGCCTATATTTGTATGTAATCGATCACATCACAAGAACCCATCTCCTTTTACTCGATTATGTCTTTAATCGATAATTTCTATTCCTATGGCTGATTAGACCACGTTTGTACTTCCTAATTGAATTTAAAACACGTACCGCTCCCTGTGGGATGCGACCCCAACTCATTTGGTTGGATTTTTATACTGGTTTACGATCGTTGAATACCTAGAATTGGATGAGGTGTGCTTGAAACGTTAAATCACTCGTCGAACCACTCGACAAGCTGCCCTTTGATCTCTTTCATCCCTTTTTCGTCTTGGTATTCATCATCTTCAAGGCTTGTACCTTTGAGTGATGCACCGACTGCTCCTTTTTGTCACTGACTTGGTTTCTTCCATCAGGGCTGGCACACTAGAACTATCGGCGGTGGAACTAGCCCTTCGGCGATTCGCCAAACACTCTTGGCGATGACCAGTTTTGCCTTTCTTCAATTCTTCAGTTTGTTTTGTTCCTTTTTGCATGTTAGTGTCCTTTCGTTGTTCCTCAATCCATATACCTGAAAATCAAGGTTTTATCGTCAGTTTATGGCATAAATTAAGCATTCGAGTACACTAAATCTATCTAAATAAAGCCCCAAATGAGTCCAAATCTTGGACTCATCAAGTACCCAACAAACAACTTACTAAGCAAATCAACTAGCTTGAAAATGAATACCGCTAACTCTCCAACCGAACCTCCTCAAACTACAACCTGCACAGATATCAACTATACCTAGTGTCACGACCCGGGAGCACCCCCAAGTCGTAACAAGGCGTACTCGACCCCGAAGGGGTCTTATACAAACCACATAGTCATTCATTGCATTCAATAATGATAATAGTGCGGAATGAAATACTTATTTACATCCACACATTCAAACTTCATTAAAACAACTTTAAAAACACACAGCGGAAGTCTAAGTCTCACATGGCCATCTTAGACACAATCACAAAACATAAGTAGGGACACTACCCTTTACAATCGAAACAAAACTAAAAGTGTCTATTACATGAACAAAAAAACTTAAAAGTCTTATCCTCGAATCCATGAGGACATACCAAGTCTTGGAGGAAAGCAATCCAACACTTCAAACTAGCTAGGAGGGATCACTTGCCGGAACCTACACTTATAGTAAAAACATGAAGAATATGGGTTAGTACACAAAATGTACTAAGTATGATGACCATGAAAAACATGCTTTAAAAGGGACATTTTGACTAGAAAGCATGCCTTATGCCACTTTTTGAAGTATCATGAACAGTTGCATAGAAGACATACAAGACAGGCATAAACATCAAGTAAGTTATAATATCACCTTTAAACAATATCAACATGAAAACATTTACCTTGGACCTACACCTCAAGCAACCCTTATGCTATACCTCGTGCAATGTATGGATGGCGTCCCATACCACCATCCATACTAAGGCACCACATTTAGGTCACTTAAAGTAACTTATCATTCCATTCTTTCAACTTTGCACAATATTCATACATAAGAGGTATATCATTAATTAAGACATGACAAGGGAAAATAACTCATAATATAACCCAAGTATAGCATGCATCTCATATTAAGCATTTGAGAGCCAACATTCCTTAATAACCTCATTTAGGGCACATTTATGTCACAGACATTAAGATGTAGAGAAACTCACTATGACCCTCTCCAAGCCTACTCGTGCAATGTATAGGTAGCATCCCATACTACTACCTACACTTTGTAGAACCTATCAAGAAACCATAATGAAATCTCACATGATGGGAAGTAAGCGTTTAACCGACATAGACCATGAGAGCTTGTCATGAAATCCGGTGTCATAAGTCCCCACACCGTAAAGAGGTGGTCTACTTGCCTAAGGAAGACCGGTATATATAGTTTAATGGATCCACTAGCTACCTATGCGGGCACATAGTTTATGGGATAAGGTAAACGATCATTGAAACTCATGCCTAACTATTGGGGGAGTTTCCATCTAACCAAATCCACTTGGTGCTTAGCCTACATTCCCATAGAATAGTTCGTTACCTTGACATTATCACATATGAGAGGTGCCATTGGCCTACCAACTCCAAATTACATTCATTAACACGTGAAAGGGTGCTTTAAGCCTACCGTTTCAAGGTTCATTTAGGAAAGCTCATTAACTCCTATTGAAAGGGTACCATGGGCCTACCGGTTCAAGTCTCATCATTAACTTTCATGGAAAGGTGCCATAGGCCTACCGATTCCAAGGTTCATTACTATCATTAATGGAAGGGTGCCATTAGCCTACTGATTCCAAGGTTCATTATTATCATGAGTGGAAGGGTTCTACTAGACTACCAATTCGAGGATTCAACAACGTAACCAACAATATTATCATTTAAACAAGAAAAGGATGCATAAGCTCTACCAATTCGAGATATGCGATACATTGGAGAATCCTTCATATTCTATCATCAACATTCATGAGTGTCAAATTGAGAAAAAGCCTTTCAATAATAACACATTTACATTCATAACATGATCACATTAGCTCCATTGAATGTCCATTCATAAAATGTCATGTAACACTTAAATTTCTCATACTATGCCTTCAAGGCCATGGTCACAATGTACAAAATAAGTAAACACCTCCACCTTTCAAGTGGATCATCATCAAGAACAATTCTACTAATAATATGAGATTAAGTCAACTTACCATCCTCTAAAGCCATAATCACCATTACTCAATTCCCAACAATTCTATCACCACAAGGTGATTCACCTATAACTTGCCCATAAGGCCACAATCCTTAATTCATCCATATACCAACAATTCATCATAAATAGATATAGAAAACCATATAAATCAACAATACAATCCGATCTAAACACAATTTCATCAACATTAAATCATAGGCATTAAACCCACTTCATAAGCAAATTCTAGGCTTTTAATGAAAACATGGGTTCTTGAAGAAGTTTCATATAAAATCATCTTAAAATCATAAATAGAACTTCAATTCACCAATATAATGACTTTGAAAACATTTTACCCATGAACCCATACCTAGAATAGAAAATAGAAGTTTTGTTCTTTGAAGACTTTTGAAACCCTTTTGAATGGACTCCTTGAAGGAAAGATAATCAAGGATCAAGGGTCACCATACCTTTGTTAAGATTCCCCAAGAAAATTGATGAACAAACCACCTTCAATCCAAGCCCTAGCTCCAAGTTCTTGACCTTCTTAAATGGAGGATTGTAGAGAGAGAAATATTTGAGAGGAGGTGGGTTTCTTTTTAATTCTAATTGGAGTGACTTAAATGGAAGAATTTTGGTCTAAAAGGGTTTTATAATTTCTAGGAAAGGTAAAGAATAATAGGGACTCAACTTAGGAAAAGAATTAAGGACCCACAAAGTTATACTTAAAAGTTTTCACTAAACCAGTCTAAGCTCTTTGACAGTGCTTCACTATTTTGGGCATAACTTTTTACTCCGATATCGGAAAAGGGAAAACTCGGTGGAGTTGGAAAGAGGACTCAGATACCTTTAATTGGATAGTTAATTGTCCACCTAATTCGTTTTGAGCTAAAAGATATCATCATTTGAAGTTGACCCTAAAAGATGTAACTTTAAAAAGCTGCCCCTTGCCCGTCTGTTCCAGTGGGATTACTCAAAGGTTGGTCAACTGGGCAGTCCACTAGGCGACCATAGGGGCATAAGGGCGACTCGCCAAACCCTTAGGTGATCTAGCAGCCCCATCGTCAAACAGTCCTTCCAAGGACAAGGCTTCTTTCACCCTAACTCGCTAGCCTAGGCTTCTAAAACAGCATAAACATCAACCTAAGCTCCCACTAACCCAAACGTCAAGGCTCATGTTCATTCTATCATTTTCCTAGTCGTTACACCTAACAATTCTACCATACACGGCTCAAGGACCTAATATTCATAGTTCAATAACCATAGTTCAACAAATAACAAATCAAATAAGTCAACCTCAAAACCAAGTTGTTCAGTCACACGCTACAAGTACATCAATCTCAAGTATCATGCAAGTCATGCATAAGCATTAATTACATCAACTCACAATAATCAATCTCATACTGGAACCATTTCGCATAAGCTTTATAACCATTGTCAGAAATGACCTCGACATCTAAACACTCGCTGGTAATGACCTCGGCCAAATCACACTCTTACCAGCAAAGACCTTGGCATAATAACACTTGCCGACAAAGACATCGGCCTCATAATCAATACATGCCTCATCACGGTGTTCAACGATCAATGCATGCAAACAATATCACACCACATAGAAGAGACAGCAATTATACAATTCAAGTCCACAATCATGCTTTTAAGCATATTATTAATCACTCAATAAGAGTTACATTAAGGAAAACACATCATCATGTTCAACACATAACCTTTTTCATTTCAACCCCCTTTTTGTTCTTTTTAAAAAAAGAAGGGAACTATTTAACCCTTTACTTCATTCCCATTACTCCAACCATACAAGCAACAAAGGAAGCATACGAATTCAACAAGATGACAAGGTTTAGGAAGCAACTTGCTTTAAAAAATTAAAAATCACTCCAATAGTTGAGTCTTCCCCTTTCGAATCACTTCCAAAGCCATACAATCTATACACAAGCAAGAATACGAAATAAATTTCTGGAAACAACAATATTCACATCAATCCTCTTGAAAGGTGGGTCAATCAGCACAAAATCTAATTCTAAATTAAGGTTTCAATCTGGAAAATAATACTTGAAAACATTATTCAAGGATTTAGGAAATCATTAGGGAAAATTGTTTTTAAATGGACTTAAAATCAGTTCATAAACTCATTTTTGCTTCAAAACTCAAGTTCATGAAGAACCCCCTATTTATCAACCCAAAATATTGATTTAAACTCATAAATTCAATACTAATAATGGGTAATCAAAGATGTAGAATTTAGGAACGTTACCTTAAAGGTTTTACTCGAGAACCAGGTCCAAATCGCCTTCGCAAAGTTTTCAAAACTCAAAAATAGTGAATTGAGGCTTAAACCTCGAAATGGCAGCAAAACCCTCTCAGGTGTGGCTTAAGCAAACCAGGTCCTCGCTTAAGCAAACCCCGCGAAATCTAGGGGTCTCACTTTTGCGAACCAGGTTCTACTTAAGCAAACCCCACCCAAATGACCAATCTCACTTTTGCAAACGTGGTTCCGCTTAAAGAACTATCGTTAAAGCGAAATATGTTCCGCTGAAGTGAACACTGCAACAACAAAATAATATCAGCAAAAAAAAGATATCGAAAAGACCATTGAGATTCATTCAGAACCCTGTGTACACAAACCACATATGCACATATATTATACTCAATGTTTTGAATTCAATGGAACTGTTAGAACAAAAATATGAGGTCTCCTTGACCTGACATATGTGAGAACCACAAGAAACTAACTCACGCCTAAAAAGGCTAAAACAAGCTCGGGACCTCTCAAAAATCAACCAAGACCTCACCCAAGCCTAAAATCATCCTCCAAATCCAATGGAACTTTTGAAATTTTGATCCGTGTATCCGAACCCCCGAATATTGACCAAAGTTAACCTAAAGGATAAAATTACACAATTTCACAACTTAGGACCTGTAATCCTCAAAAAGACTCAGAACCTGAAATTGACGACTCTCCTAGACCAGATTTCACATTTCGGGACTAATGAAATCAATGAAATTTCATTCGGACAGTCGAAAGTCCAAAAAACCTCAAAACCACTTTACTAACAACTTAGCCTTTAAAACTCAAAACATACCAAATTCTCATCTTTTAACTCAAAGTTCAAAATCAACTTTTTATATCAAACATAAAAGACTCAGGGTTGATATCAAGAGGGGCAAAAACGGTCAATTCATGATTTTTTCAAAAATGATTGACCGGGTCATAACAAGGTTCATTTGGCATACCTATTGAAATGAATACAAACTAATAAAGAAATACAAGTTTCAATATACAGAATACAACATGAAAACTAGAATGAATACAAATACAAATAGTATACATTTGAGATGAATATGATTTAAAACACATACAAAATTTTGGAAAAAAAATACACCATGATAAAGGTATGCCAAGCAACAGATAAAACTGTAGGTGTTCAAATTTGTAAATTAAAAAAATTCAAATTCGACAGATAAAAGTATAAGGTATTATCATAGAGTTTCATAACAATAATTAGTTTTGAAAGATAAGTCCAAATAATGACGCACTAGAGACGTTTCTAGTAAAAATATAACAATCACAATTTGGACAAGGAAGAGAATTTAGAGTCAAATTTGGAGTTTTAGGAAAAAGGAAGAGAAGAATCTATTTTGGATCTGATATTCTTTTGTAATGGAAGTAATTAGGATTTTCAGCAATTTACCGAGTTTGAAATATTCTCTCCCTTGATTTTCTCTAATTTGTTATTTCTTAGTTATATTATTTTAAGTTAAATAAAGAAAAAAAATACATAAACCATACCCATAGCAAACTAAAATATCTCTTTTTTAATAAATATTGAAAGTGTAGCGAAGTAGTCCTATTAAATGCTAAAATGTTCCTATTTTGAAAATCTTCCTGGTTTAGTATAATGGACCGGGTTAGGGTTCATAGAAAGAATGGGATAATTTCAATTGAAATAGGGTAATTACACTTAATTTGGGATTTTCCATCCAATTGAGGAGTATGGGGGTTAAGTTTCATAATGGTAGGAATATAAATGGCCGGATAGTATAACAAAGAATAAAACTAGCTAACAAATAAGGGTTGAGAGATAATTTTGACCATTTTCCCTAGAAAATAGGTTTATTTATGTATAAAATTAATATTTAGTTTGATCGACAATTTTAAAACTTGCATAACTAATATATGTATAAGTTACGAGGGAATCTATGTATTATTTTATGCAGGATAAAAGATGGTGTAACTAATTCATGCCTAAAATATTACATAGATTCACTCATTACCAATATATTCATAACTCTAACCAACTACCAAACGAGCTCTGACTCACTATTCTCCTATGTTATGAATATCGTTGCTACTTAAAAAGGAGAGGCCTTTTTATTCGTCCCAAAAAGAGTGATATATGTTAAAAACTAGTCGAAAAATATAATTTTCATGTGTAATTAAAGAAATAATTCCTTTTCTTTTGACACATTATGAATTTAAAATTACATAAAATTGTTATAGGTTGCAATTTCTAATTAGTGAACTTTAAAGTTATACAAAAGTTTTAGAAAGTATACACTGACTATACAATGTAGCTTATCTATACATGAGTTATACACTGAATATACACTATGATACACTCAAAAAACTGAATATAACTTAACTATACATGGAATATACATCAACTATTCAATCTTCATCAATTCAAAGTCACCTCTAAATAGTTCCAAAATTTAGATATGAAATTCTCTCGATGTTTCGAGTCTTTTAATATATAATTTGTTTGAAATGATTCATGTTTATGGTACAACAAATTTTATTATAAAAAGAAGATTTAGAAGAAGAAGGAGAAGGAATTGACCATTTTTTTTGGTAATCAAATTGATCGAATGTAATTATCCCTATGCTATGTTAAGAAAATATTTATCATCTATGATAATATAATTTTTTTAATTGAATATAACATTTTTTTGAAATTAAAATTAGTACAGGATTCCAAAGAACCCATCTTCATATCTGTTTGTCTGTCTCTCTTTCTTTATAATTCTTTTTCCTCAGATTCATGATTTCTCCTCCTCCTCCACTCCTTATTCTAAATTTCCTCCAAGGAAATACCTTTAAATTTTAATTTCTTCAAATAGATTTTCAATCACTGTTCACAATTTTCACCTTAAAACAACAAGGGGAAAAATATAACGATCCAAAAGTTGTATAAGCTCATGTGCGCAAACAAGGATTTCAAATCTCTAAAGTTACAACATCAAGGGTTCACCATTAATGGCCATTAATACACCTCAAGATTTAAATAAATTATTAGGGTTTTACAAATTTGTGATCACTTTGGATTGTTTGTTCTTGCAAACAATTGAAAATGTCTGTTGAAATTTATATCTCAATTTTAAGAGGGATTGATTAAGTTTAGAATTGATTTTAGGAGAATATTAGATTCAGACTCGAAGAAGACGAAGTTTTCAGAATTGTATCACATTTGTATTAGAATTGTATTAAATAATGAACAATACATTTATAATACATATTGTAGACATATCTCATTCTTAGTGATACCAACCAAAATAATTTATGTAACACACTTATAATACATTTATAATACAAACATATTTTAATACATATTGCAAACAACACCCTTTTTTTGGCGATACAAATCAAAATAATTGATAAGACATGTATAATACATGTTTTATTCATTAATAATATATTTATAATACATATTGCAGACTCTACTCCATTCTTAGTAGGGGTGGACATTCAATTCTTTTGTTCGATTTTATCGAAATTCTATTCGATTCAATTTTTTGATTTTTAATTTTGGAAAAGTGTGTATCAAACATAAAACCAAACTAATTCAGTTCACTTTAATTTTTTTAAACTTCAATTCGATATGATTTGATATTTTAAAATGAATTTTGATGCAAATAAGAAATAAAACAAGAAACAAATTATTAAAGTATAAGACACCAAAAATCCTTAAAACATTTAGCAGCAATCAATGATGATGTGCAATATGTATACCTCTATATGCAACATCTAAACATTTTGCAATAGCTTGCAACAATTCTGACTTAGAGTGAAGTGTTAGGATCGTAAAATAATTAAGTTTCATGCTGACGCTAACAAAGCAAACCTCGAAAGACCATGAGTAAGAAGACAAACGATAAATATAGGAAAAGACACAAATATTTAACATGGTTTGGCCAATCGACGTACATCAACAAAGGAGATGAATAATCCACTATATAAAAATGAGAGTACAAAATATAGAGAGAATTAACCTCAATTAATTCATTCAAAATACTTGGGAGGTTCACACAAGTGATAATTTATCAAACTTGTGTCCCACAAATTCTCCCCCTAACCAAAATTCTCAAAGCCCCTAGGACTACATTATGAATGCTAATTAAGTTAGAAGGAACAAGCCAATATTTATAGAGTCTTAAAGCTTTTCCAACAAGAAAAGGACTAGCCAATCCTAAATCTTTTCCTAAAAGGAAAACCTATTTATGGTAAGAAACTCAGGAAAATTAATACCCAAAAAATCTCCCCCTTGGCCAGAATTTATGATAAAATAAATTTGTCCACGTTCTTCAAATAATCTTCAACAATTTGCTTCTCCTCTCCATAATATCCTCCTCAAATCTATGTCTCAACACATAGAACCTTTCAAAAATAATTTCTCTAACAAATATCTTCATTATTGTAAAAAAGGTTGTGGCTAGAACTATACCCGCCAAGATGAACACCTAATTGTTAACCTAGTTCAATAATCGATTATTGAACCACTAAACCTAGCTCCATGATTCAACCATTTGATCTGACTCCATCATTGAATTTGACTCTGATACCACTTGTTAGGATCGACAATAAGTAGGTGTAATGCGGAAGCTAGCAAAGAAAACCTCTAAAAACCATGAGTAAGAAGACAAATGAGAAATATACCAAAAAATACAAAGATTTAACATGGTTCGGTCAATCGACCTACATCCACAAAGGAGATGAGAAATCCACTATATAAACATGAGATTTCAAAATATAGAGAGAATTAACGTCAACCAATTTACTCAGAATACATGGGAGGTTCAAACGAGTGATAACGTATCAAACTTGTGTCCCACAAATTCTATATTTATAGAGTGTTAAACCTTTTCCTAAAAGGAAAACCTATTTATGGTAAGAAACTCAGGGCAATTAATACCCAACACGAAGGCTCTCAAGAAGTTGTGAGAATGAGAGTTGAGAATTAAGAATTGAGATTGAGGTCACCGGAGATACCAACCTCAACTCACTATTGAGCTGAGATTTTTACTTAGATGTTAGGTTAAGGGCTCTCAAAGTTGTCTTGAGATTTAATGGACATAGAAGATGAAGTTGAAGCATTGTTACCCTTGTTGTTACATCTCGAAATAACGCAAGCATAATTTAAGAATACATAATAGGACAAATGGGCGTAGGTCAAATGTGCTTGGGGCTCAAAATTTTTTGGGCCAAAATATAAGTTAGATGTAATTGAAAATATAATTTTGAAAATCTTTACTAAATGTTTAGGTCTTCAGTGCACCAAAGAAATGCGACTCTCACACCGAGCACCGAATCAAACTTTTTTTTAAAAAGGAACTAAAACAGATTTGAAAAACTTAAATGGAAGAATCAAATTAGTTTGGTTCGGTTTGAGTTTTTGACTCTTTGATAATTATGCCCACCCTTACTTCTTAGTGATACAAACCAGAATAATTTAGGTAACACACTTACAATACATTTATAATATAGCCATTTGACATTTTAATACATATTGAAAACATCACTCTTTTTCTTAGTGATACAAATCAAAATAATTTATAAGACACATATAATACATGTTTTGTTCATTAACAATACATTTATGATACATATTGCAAGCATCACTCTCTTTTTAGTGATACTAACCAAAATAATTTATAACACACTTATAATATAAAGACAATACATTTTTCATACATATTGCAGACATTATTTGAATTTTCATACAATTTTAAAAAAATGATATCTTCAAATCCTTATATACTTAAATCTTCATATCCCTGGAACAATTTGTTGAAACTATCACGAAGAACTAATTTAGCAAGAAGAAGATGAAATTAATCACATGCATAAAGTAGTACTATCATAATTTCTTTAAATAAAATAGAGATGCACCACTTGTTCTATGTTCAAATGCAATACAATTTCTATCTTCCCTCTTTTCTTCCCAATAATAATCATATTCATGAGGTAACAATTCGAATAAATTCTTAGACTGCAAAAATTAATTTCTTTCAGTTAAGAAATGATGTCTATGCCTTTCATTTTCTAGAGCAAGTTCATATACAAATACATAGATTGCAACTTAAAGAACATACAATATCTTTCGTAATGACAAGAGTCTAAAAATTCAATTTTGTTAAAGGATATTCGTATCCGGTTCTTTAAGAATCACTTTCCTATAATTGTTCTACATCTACTACATATTGATGATGAATATTGTTGTCATGCAAACCCAAAGAACTGATTTACTTATTGTGGAAAATAGAATGAAGAATACATAAATTAAATTAAAACTGAAGGCTACTCTATTCAAATACTCATATTTTCATATATTCAAATCTTCCTATCTTCAAATGTTCATCAGGTATGATTACGATTGTTAATATAATGATCACTAGAATGGGAATTACCGACAACACCAAAACAAAAAATGAGAAATTGACCTACATTTTCAGCAAATTGAACAGCCCCTATTCCCCGACCTATAAAACTAGTACTAACTTTTATATAAATGAAAATGTAAATCTTAGTTCTTCGATCTTTGATAGAAGTCTAGTTTTTTTACTTTGTTGAAAAATAGATAGAGAGAGAGTGCATAAATAGAGAGTATAGAGAGAGAAAGAGTAAGAGAGAGAAAAAAATAAAAAAAGAGCCACAATATGTTGCTAAAACACTCGAAACATCTAGAGGAGATCAAATCTAAAATTTGAGACTATTTAGAAGATATGTTAGTTGCTTGATATTGAAAAACAATTCAGATTGTTGAGGAATATGAACGTTGTAATGTATAAATATTGTATAAGTAGCGTTAAACGAAACGAGTAAGAACAATTTAAGGTACGTAGTCGCTTAAGCAAAGCAAAAGGAACGAGATTGATCACGGAAGAACTGCTACCTCCTATCTTTATTACCTTTCTAAGCAAAAATCTCTCTCCATCTCGGTGTGGCGTCGTCTCCACCACAATGCAGTTACTTTTCCTAAGTATCCGAGACAAGACAGACTGGCCAACACTTTAGCCTCTCATTCTAGGACTTACCTGTGCAATCCTTTCCATTAAGGAAGAGCTCGACCCATTCATTCATTAGAATTAGTAAAGGGGCTAGTACGATCAAATGCAAAGAGATAGACTTAGACCTGCACAGAAAAGGGGGAGATGTATATAAGCAGATATACATACGTGATTATATACTATTTATACAAATACAATATCGATATATAACATATACATGTAGCCATTCTTTGTTGATTTTTTTGTTGCTTATACAATTATGTAAGAAGCTCATCCAAGAAAATGATAACAAATGTTGTAGCCTAACTTTTATTTACATCTTATGTACCTGATATTGTCACAACCCAATCCACCAAGCCGTGTGAGCATGTACTCTAACACCTACATGGAAGAACCCTAACCATCCAATTTAAAATTAGTAATGCATAAATTAATAAAATACTTTAAAATTTAATTAATACCATAAAACTTCATGAAATCAATTTTTTTGAACAAAGCCTTTTACAAATGATTGTGTAATGACCTTGAAGATCATTTTTGGAATCTTTTGGAAAATTACAATTTTACGCATCCTGATAGTTTTCCCGAGTATTGTTTGATCAATTTACGATGTTTGTTTTGAAATTTGATCGTAAAATTATAATTTTTGGAAGTTCTAAATTTTTTGAGAGTTAAAGTTGTTAAAATTAGTTTTTGGTAAAACTAGAGCTACGAGTCTCAAAATGGAATTTTGTCAGTTCCATCAACTCCATAACGTGACTTTTGAGTTGGTAGATTTTACGACCCTAAGTATACCCTTGGCGTAACATGCAGTAGAGAACCCCGAAAGACCCTACACAAGCCATTTAGCATACATTATACAAGATAATAGAAATAAATATTTCAAAAGAGATTGTCTTATACAATAAAAATGTTTGACAAAAGCAATAGTCTAAGATAGTAACACCAAGCCATTTATTATATTATAAGGAAGTGATTGGAAAAATAATAAATAAAGTAAGCAATAAAATGTCTCATTCTTCTAATCACGAGGACTCACTAATTTTCGAGTGCAAAAAGATCAACTAGCCACAGTCTGAGAGGTGGTCACGACCTAAGGCCCCTAGGCGTAACATGGCGTATAGGACCCCGAGAGGCCCTATACAAGCCACTTAGCATTCATCATACAAAAAAAAGAATAAAGAGATTAAAATATAGTTTCAACATATAAGAGTTTTATAGAGAAAATCGGAAATCTAACATCGTCAAAAATCCATCTAGTACATAAAAGTATATCGGGGCCTAGCCCGTACATCAAGTTCCCAAAACTGAATGTAAAGACAAAAGGGGAATCAAGCTCGGTCCTTGGAATATGAGGACTCACCAAACTTCAATCTTCTATATAATATCCCTAGCCACAGAAGTGCAAATCTGTAAGATTGGTCCCTATATTTGGGGAAATGTAGGCAAGAGTATGCGTTATTACAAAAAATGTATCAAGTATGATAGCCATGCATAAAACATTTGAAAACATGAGAAAAGAGACATTTTCATAAAGTGCAATGAACAAGTTAAATCATGAATATAAAGGAAATAAAGGACATAAGTCACAAAACATAGTCAATGTAAATAGACATCATCTTAAGTCACATTTGATATACTTCTTGAAGTAACCTTATTTCATTATTGTGGTAGTTTTACCTTTAATAAACATATAAGACCATGTGAGCTATTGATGAGTCCACAAATTGGACTCATTTAGGTCTTTATTTTACTAGAAATAGTGTCCATGAATGCTTGTTTTATCTCAATACCTGATTAAAATGCTGAAGATTCAGGTATTTGAAGTTTTAGTGGAAGCATGGACACTTTGGTGCAAAACGGAGAAAATAGGGCTGAAAAGAACAAGAAATGGAATCCTGCGGATCGCCGAGTACAACTTGGCGAGTCACCGAAAAGACATGAACCGCCATTCGTTCCAGTACGTGAAGCCTTGAAGGAAGTGGATAAACAGGCGAGGAAAGGAGCGGTCAGTGAGTCGCCGATCAGTTTCACGAAGTAGTACTGTACCGCCCAATGATCCAGAATGCGAGGATGCTAAAGGAAAGACACTGAAGGCGATGAGCTGACCAAAAGGCGGATCACCGAGTTCATCGGTGATCTCGACTAATGTCGCCGAACAATCCTCCGCATCACAATCTGTGAAAACTATAAATACTAGTTAGAATTGTAGTCTTAGTGTGGAACATTTTAGAGTAAAAACATATTATTAGTTGATTGTATTTTTTTGTATTTCTCTCTCAAGTTTGGAGAGGGTTTTGTGGAGACTTGAAGAAAGGAGTTCATCTTCCCCAAGTTGGAAGTGGGTATTCTTTATTCTTCTTTCGTAGCTTAATTCAAGGTTTAGTTTCTTATACCAGTTGATTTCTTTATCATGTTAGGTATAATTTCTTATTTCTTGATGTGTGGCTAAAAATCCCCATTCTTGGGGTGTGATCAAGCAAATATGGATTGATATTTTTGTTGGGTCTTGCTTTCAGATAGGTTAGATATATGTTGATGGTGATTTCACCTAATGGTTGTGGTTTAATCTAAAGGGTTTGTAGTTGCAAATACAAAGCCACCCATGTGTTTTTGGCTTGCCCGAAAGGGAGGTCGCGAAACCAAAACCACTAGATTAATGGCCTAAGGAGTGGGTCGACATGAGTTCAGCCCGAGAGGGTGAGCCCTAGTCCCATATCCTAACACTCAGCTTGAGAGAGTGAATGGGGTAAGGCGTAGGCTGGTCTTCATGCGGCAAATGAGTGTCCGAGAGGAACGCATTTGAAACGGGGTAAGTTGCCCGAGAGGGAACTTATTTCCATTTAAAACTTACCCTAGTCACTATTGTCTTGCAAATTTCCTATTGAAAGCATGGATCCAACGATTTATCTCAACTTGTATGGCGGTCACATTCCAAGAACCTTTCCCCATACTTGATTTTCTTGTTTATTTTTCTGTTTTATCACTTGTTAGAAAACCCCCATTTGATATTTGAAACTTTCGTGTCACCCCCTTTAATTTAGTATGTTTTTGTTCGTTATTATCTTTAGCTACGACTAGTTAGAATGTAATTTTATTTTCCTATCGATTCTTAAAACCGCTCCCTTGGGACATGACCCCAACCCTTGGTTGGGTTACTATATTATCGACAATCGTAGACACTCATACCGTAGGTCAGTGTCGTTGGTCACGATACGCATCAAAATAGCGCCGCTGCCAGGGAGTGGTGTTATTTGAGAATTTTTAGTTCACTAGAATTTCCGTCTTATTAATTGTAGATTATTAACTTTACTCTTAGTTTTGTTTTTCTTTGAGTTTTTGATTGAATGTAATAGGAAGGATAATTGGCAAAAATTTCTGTTTTCCGTAGCTTTAGCTTTACTAAACCTTCGTTGAAGTTTTGCTTTGCTTGTTTGAACATCACCGCTGGGAACAAACGATGGATGATCATTATGGATACCACACGAATCATCCCCTGCTGAAACTACTGAACCTCAGGGTTAACCTCTTAACATTTAAACAGGTAGGGGATGAAACAATTCAGGACATGTGGCTAAAGTTTCAAGCAGTGCTGGAACCATGCCCATCTCATGGGATGACGAATAAGGCACTACTGGAGTGCTTCTATAGGGGTCTTGGATCCGAGAATAGAAGCATAGCCGATTAGATTTGCGAGGGGGCATGCTATACCAGCACTATGAAGTCGTCGAAAAACTCCTTGATGGCATGGTAGCAACCAACAAAAAAGACAAAAAGAAGCAGGAGTGGGAGACACTAACTACCCATTTGGATGATCTGTCCAACTGAGTCACAGAATTGGAAGTACAAACCATGGGTAAAGAAAAGTACCACTCCCTCCATGAGTGTAGTCATGGGAAGAAGCAGGGAGGTGTGCAATGAGATGAAGCTCTTTTACTCATTCAAAAGAAAATGAAGGCACAAGAGGAGATGTTGAATGAGATGAAGGAAAATAATGAAATGCTAAATGAAGCATCAACCTCTCACTCCATGACCATCCAGCTGCAGGATGCTCAAATCGGCCTTTTGATATCAGGCCACTACCCACCATTCACCGAGGATTCACCTAATTACAACATGGTCGAATTCGAGGAAACGAATAACTGCTGACTTGCGTCGTACCACGACGTTAACTAAGGCGCTGTTTGGGAGGCAACCCAAAACCCTTTCTTGCTTTGTTTTACCTTAAGAAAATAATGGTGTGTTGTTTCTATAGGTTGAAACGAGGGAGATGATTGAAAGAGGATATGGAGGCAAGCAACAAGTCCAGTTGGTGGATCACTGAAAATATTGGCAAACACGGTTCTATGCGCTGGCTAACACAAGGCATTGTTAGCCAAAACCCTGTGCAACTCGGCGGTCTCGAAAAGAGTTGTGGCGCATTGCCGACCATGTCAGCGATTGCGTTATAGATCGCCGTTGGAATCTTCACAGGAGCTGCAGATCCTATGACAGTTAGCGAACTAATTAAACATTTGGCGTGTCGCTGAATAATTAGGCGAACTCGATTTATATCACCGAACAGGCAAGAACTGGACGGTTTTTGCAAGGCATATGTTTAAAAGTCCTATGTCACTTATTTTCTCTTACTTCTTCGACCTACCAAATTCACACCTGCACTCTATTTTTATATTTATTGCACTACTGGAATATTGTGGCTCATTGATTTGTGCACGGATTTGGCTTGCATTGCTGCCTAGCATTTCATTAGCAACTATTCAACATCAAAGGTTAGCAGTCTGAACATCGCGTGTAAAAATATATTAATTGCACTCATTTGTGTAATGACTAAAGTGTTAAACCTCTACTGAGTCTCTGAGTCACTGAGGTTACAAATATTTTCGATTGTGAAGTGGTATCTGTTGTATGATTCGAGGAATTTCCACTTAGCTATGCTTTGAGTTAAATTGTTACATGGTGGGAATAGAAGTTTCTATGTGTTTTCGCTGAAATTGAGTTATATATGCATGGTTACATTAACTGGGATTGTTGGGTGAAAAATTGAAAGGCGGGGTTGATAATGGACAAAATGAGCTGATCGGCGAAATGAGCAATCGTCGCCGAATTGTTCAGTAGTTTGCCTAAAAGTCCCATCTCGTTATTTTCTTCTATTTTTATGTACTGATTAAACTGTGACTTTCGACGGTCAGTTTGGTTCGCATAATACACCCGGCGGCTCGCCGAAAGAGCCCCTGTTCGCCTTTTGCCCACCCCTTTTGTATCATGGGTACATCAATTTACGCACATAGAAACACCACTTTTGCTATTATTTGAATTACTATTTAACTTATCCTCGAAGTGGTTGCAGAAATGGCTAGACCAAAAGTTGCAGGGATAGATGACCCACCCAGGCATGTAAGAGCACGAGAATTTAGAAAAGAGGAAAAGAGAGCCGAGATAGCCAGGCAAAGAAAGTACACCAAGGAAGCTAGGGAAAAGAGACAAATTCCTTTCGATCTTAATGTCCGCCCATGTGATCGGAGCTTAGTTAATGCAATACATGCCTTCAAAGCAGCTCAGGAGATATATCAAATGATTGCAACAAATCTTGCTGCAGAGGCGCAAAGGCAAACAATGGAGACCTAAATGACAATGCTCCAGGGACCATTGTTTTACTTCAGAAAGATGCACCGGGCATTGATGCCCCACCAAACAGAGAGACTACATAGACAGGACCCTTCCTTACCTCTCTCGCGTTGTCTTTTCCTATCTTACTTGTTGGTATATTTTTGTTTACTTGCATTTTGAGGAGAAACGCTCTTTCATTGGGTGGGGTGAGGCTCACTTTTTTGTTTGTGTGAATACTTTGTTGTTTTGCGCATGAAATTGGGTCGTTTGGTTTGCTCTAAACTGTGTTTTAAATACTATTTCTTTTTGTGGATGTTTGAGCTCATGGCTCCTGTTGTTCTAATTGAAAATAATTTTGATCATTCTGAAATTTTTTTGCCACCTCTTGTGTTGAAGGTGGCTGTTCTTTTGCAATAAAATAAAAATAAAAATTTTGAGTCTTGGTTTTGATCAATATCGATGACTTGAATAGTGCTTCCAATTGAACAAACATGAATGCACGGCTACGACGAGGCCAAATGAAGTTACATAGACAATATGTGCACTCTTTGCATCTCTTTGTGACTAGCCATTTATCAAATTGATTTTCTTGTGAGGACCGTTGTACACTAGCGAACGTGTCTAGTGTTGTTTGACTGAATTATCGATGCCTTGTGTGATTAGCTTACTTTGAACCATGCATGAATCAACCTAGAATTTGCCCCGTTAGTCTAATTGATTTAGAAAGGTGTACTCTTGAGATGATATTAGGCAACTTTTGAAGAGTGCGAACCAATTTAACATATACCTCTTTTTGTGGCCTACCCGTGAGCGTGTGAAACTCTCTTGAACACCCCTTGAGCCTATCCTCCTTTGGAAGAAGCTTGATGAAACTTAGACCTTTTTTCATCCACTACCTATAATCCTCTTGAGATGTGTTTAGTGAATAGCCAACTTAGGCCAAAAGTATAAGTTGGGGGTGTGGTGAAAAGGAAAAGGAAAAGGAAAAGTCAAGAAGTGCAAGGAAGTCTCCTGAACCTATTGTATTGCAAAACAAAATGGAAATCCTCCATATAAAAAAAAAGAGAAAAAGAAAGAGAAAAGAAAAGAAAGAAAAAGAAAGTCATGGAATAAAAGTGCAAAAGAAATTGGGTTTCCAAGCAATACATGGAGAACGAATAATAGGATAACTTATGAGCACTAGAAGAAAAATTGAGAAAGGAAGGGAAGAGGATGTTTTGAAAACATCACATCTCACGAGGATGAAACTCACCGAGCCTAAATGACTATACGGTTGCACTCAGCCCCATTACAAGCCTTAGAAAGATCTTTTTTATCTTGAGTAAGCCGAATCGAAAGTCAATTGGAAAATAAGGGAAAACCTATGGGTAAAAGCATGCATTGTGTTCCTCTTTTTGAGTGTGAGCGTTGTATATGATTCCTGATCTTAAATTGACTCATATCTGTGTGTGAATATGGAATCATTCTTTACGTGAGGGCATTTAGATACTTTTGTTAAACTTGAACTTGCACAAGTAGCAAGTATTGCGAGCATGAGAATCCTTGGTAATGGTGTGTCACAATTTGAATCTTTGAGTACACAAGTGATCCTTGCATAAGTAAATTGATCCTTGTTGTAAGCATTCATGATTTAGTCTTGTGTAGCACTGTTTGAGGCACCCTATTTGAACTGCTGAGCTTGAGTTTGCTTGAGGGCAAGCAAAAGTTTAAGTTGGGAGTGTTGATGAGTCCACAAATTGGACTAATTTACGGCTTTATTTTAATAGAAATAGTGTCCTTGAATGCTTGTTTTATCTCAATACCTGATTAAAATTCTGAAGTGTCAGGTATTTGAAGGTTTAGTTGAAGCATGGACACTTAGGCGCAAAACGGAGCAAATAAGGTTGAAAAGAACAAGAAATGGAATCCTGCGGATCGCCGAGTTCAACTTGGCGAGTCTTTGAAACGACATGAACCACCCTTCATTCAGGTACGCGAAGCCTTGAATGAAGTGGATCAAAAGGTGAGGAAAGAAGCACTCGGCGAGTTGCCGATCAGTTCCGCAAAGCAGTACTGTACCGTCCAATGATCCAGAATGCGAGGATGCTAAAGCTAAGACACTGAAGGTGATGAGCCGACCAAAGGCGGATCGCCGAGTTCATCGGCAATCTCGACTAATGTCGTCGAACAATCCTCCGTAGCACAATCTGTGAAAACTATAAATAGTAGTTAGAATTGTAGTCTTAGTGTGGAACATTTTAGAGTAAAAAATTATTATTAGTCTATAGTATTTTTTTGTATTTCTCTCTCATGTTTGGAGAGGGTTTTGTGGAGATTTGAAGAAACGAGTTCATCTTCCCCAAGTTGGAAGTGGTTCTTCTTTATTCTTCTTCCGTAGCTTAATTCAAGGTTTAATTTCTTATACCAGTTGATTTCTATATCATGTTAGGTATAATTTCTTATTTCTTGATGTGTGGCTAAAAACCCCCATTCTTGGGGTGTGATTTAGCAAATATGCCTTGATATTTTGTAAGGTCTTGCTTGCTGATAGGTTAGATATATGTTAATGGTGATTTCAACTAGTGGTTGTGGTTTAATCTAAAAGGTTTGTAGTTGCAAATACAAAGCCACCCATGTGTTTTCGGCTTGCCCGAAAGGGAGGTCGCAAACCAAAACCACTAGACTGATGGCCTAAGGAGTGGGTCGACATGAGGTTCAGCCCGAGAGGGTGAACCCTAGTCCCATATCCTAACACTCAGTTCAAGAGAGTGAGTGGGGTAAGGTGTAGGCTGGTCTGCATGCGGCAAATGGGTGTCCGAGAGGAACACATTTGAAACGGGGTAAGTTGCCCGAGAGGGAACTTATTTCCATTTAAAACTTACCCTAGTCACTATTGTCTTGCAAATTTCCTATTGAAAGCATGTACCCAACGATTTATCTCAACTTGTATGGTGGTCACATCCCAAGAACCTTTCCCCATACTTGATTTTCTTGTTTATTTTGCTGTTTTATCACTTGTTACAAAACCCCCATTTGATATTTGACACTTTCTGGTCACCCCCTTTTATTTACTATGTTTTTGTTCGTTAATATCTTTAGCTACGACTTGTTAGAATGTAATTTTTTTTTCTATCAATTCTCAAAACCGCTCCCTTGGGACACGACCCCAACCCTTGGTTGGGTTACTATATTATCGACGATCGTAGACACTCATACCGTAGGTCAGTGTCGTTGGTCACGATAAACATCAACTATGAACATGGAGTCTGTTGTCTACAACACACCAAAAATAGGTGTCTTACTTGCTAAGGTAAGACCATGAACTTCTAGGTTAAGTGGATCCACTAGCTAATGTCTATCTAAGAAAATCATCCTATGGGAGTACATATGTATCGGAGAAACATTTCTTCTAGAAACCCAGCCTCTACTAATAGAAAACTCCCATCTCAATATCCTCTTAGTGCTAAGCGTAAATCCCCCAAAATAGTCATTTTCTTAACGTTTCTTTATTATCCATGGAAGGGCATGTCATCTTATCAATCCAAGCTAAGTCATATGTCATTCATGGAAAGGTTCAATGAAGTAACCACTCCAAGCTAGGTTTCATTAAAATAACTCCTTACCTTTAATTCATTTTAGGTGAGAAGACCTTTCAACCTTAGAATCCTCTATGTGAGAAAACCTTTCACATTCATGCATGAGGTAGTTATGTAAGCAATCCTTTCACAATAATTAACCACAATAATATATATGCTTTTACTCTCAAAGCAATCTACATCATCTTATCAATTCCATACGAAATGCATAATTCCATAATTCACATTTCATAGTTCAAAACCCATTTCAATCATCAATATTTAGAAAACATGGGTTAAGCATGGGTTCATGGGAATTCATATTCAAATCATGTAATTATCTCAATTCATGCTTGGTAGATCATAAAATAATCAAATAATTCAATATTTAAAGGAACCCATGACATGGAAGAAAACCCTAACTCAATTGGGGAATTCTAACTTTGTAAACTAGAGAATTTGAGAACTCCATGAAGGAAAGGGCTCCATGGATGAAGAAAATAATACCTTAGAGTTCAAAGCCCACAATTACTGGTGAATTTGGAGACTTGATCTTGAATTCCTAGTCTTCTTCTTCAAGCTTTTAGAAAGAGAAATTTTTGGGGGAACAACTTGGAGGGATTTGGGGAAATTTAAAAAGTGATTTAGAATGGTTAAATTTTAGGCTTAAAAGAATTATATAAGGTCTAAGATTAGGATTAAAACGACCTAGTTTAGGTATTGAATGCACAGGAAAAGACCCATATAACCTTGAAAAAATAACCGATGAGTTTTATTTTTCCAAGTCAATCTCCATGGATGGGTCTGTGGACCCTTTTACTGGCCATGAACCTATCCGTGAATCATTGCCTTAGAATAATTTTCACAAGGCTTGGGTTCAAAAATTTGGGTTCACTGACCGCAGACTCTTCTACCGTCCTTGAAACCTTTCTTAGACCCTTGCCTTAGAATATTTTTCACAAGGCTTGGGTTGAACGATGGGTTCACTAGCCGTGGACTCTTCCACTATCCTTGAACTCTTCCTTATACCCTTGCCTTAGAATATTTTTCACAAGTCTAGGGTTCAAGGATGGGTTCATTGACCGTGGATTCTTCCACTGTCCTTGAACCCTTCCTTAGACACTTTCCTTAGAATATTTTTCACAACGCTTGGGTTCACTTACCGTGGACTCTTCCACTATCCTTGAATCCTTCCTTAGACCCTTGCCTTAGAATATTTTTCACAAGGCTTGGGTTCACTTACCGTGGATTCTTCCACCATCCTTGAACCCTTCCTTAGACCCTTGCGTTAGAATATTTTTCACAAAGCTTGGGTTGAAGGATGGGTTCACTAACCGTGGACTCTTCCATCATCCTTGAACCCTTTCTTAGACCTCTCCACCATTCTTGAATCGTTCCTTACAAGTCTTTTTTTAGGTGTTATAATGTCTCCCTCTTGGGAACATTCGTCCTTGAATGGGCCTCAAGACATCATAATGAGGGTAGGGAGATGATTTAACAGCCCAACATAAACGCAATCGCATGAAAGCACATATCCGAGGAGGAAAATTAACTCCAAGCTAAAGCATATTCAAAACATCATCTCATAAGGTCTATATGCAACTCATACTTAAAAGAACATAAACATGAAGAAGTCAGTCAGCTAACTCATTTTCCCCAAAAAATTAAGTTTTTTCATAAACATGCATAAATAAGGATATCATGGGAACATCTAAGACACATGACACCAAATGAGTAAACCATGAGGGAGTAAATACCTCAAGCTAGGGTAGGGAAAAGGGGCAAGAGATGAGGATATCTGGATATTATATCGGCCTCAGCCTCCGAAGTAACACCCTCAACTAATTGATTCCTCCAAAGAACTTTCACAGAAGCAGTTTCCTTGTTTCTCAACTTCTTAACTTGCCGGTCTAAAATCTCAACTGGAATTTCCTCATATGAAAGATTCTCCTTAACTCCAAAATCTTCTAAGGGGACTATATATGTTAGATTCCAACACACTTCTTCAACAAGGAGACATGGGAAATTAACTATATGTACCAATGTCAACTCACTAGGCAATTCAAGTTCATAACAGACCTTGCCAATTAATCTGAAAATCTGATATGGGCCCACATAACGGGGACTAAGTTTCTCTTTCTTACCAAATCTCATTACACCGTTCATGGGTGAAATTTTCAAGTAGACCCAATCATTTACCTCAAACTCAAGATCTTTTCTTTGCACATCGGCATAGGACTTTTGTCGACTTTGAGCTGTTTCAACCTTTTTCTAATAAGTCAAGGTTTCTCCATAGCCTCATGTAGCAACTCGAGACCTCATATGGCAACTTTACCCACCTCAAACTAACCTATTGGAGATCTACAATTCCTACCATATAGGGCCTCAAATGGAGCTATACCAATGCTTGAGTTATAGCTATTGTTGTACGCCAACTCAATCAATGGTAAGTGATCATCCCAATTACCCTTGAAGTCAATTACACATGCTCTCAACATGTATTCCAAGCTTTGGATAGTACGCTCTGCTTGCCCATCAGTTTGTGGGTGAAAGTCCGTTCTAAGCTTAACACGAGTACCAAGACCCTTTTGGAAAGATTTCCAATACTGAGACATGAATTGGGTACCATAATCAGAGTTAATGGACAATGGAAATCCATGCAACCTAACCATTTCCCTCAAATACAACTTAATGTAGTCCTCCGCTGAATATGAAACTTTGATGGGAATGAAATGAGCTGATTTCATCATTCGATCTACAATAACCCAAATCGAATCATGTTGTTGTCAAGTGCGAGGTAATTCAACAATGAAGTACATATTCAAATCTTCCCACTTTCACGTAGGAATGATAATATCTTGGGAAAAACCTCCTAGTTTTTTATGCTCAACTTTCACTCGTTGACTATTAGGACACTTAGCCACAAATTCCGCAATATCCTTCTTCATCCCATTCCACCAATAGACATCCCAAAAGTCAAGTAAATCTTGGTGGTTCCCAGGTGAATGAAATATCGAGAACTATGGGCTTATGATAAGATATGATCTCTCAAGTCATCTACATTGGGAACGCACAAACGACCTTGATATCTAAGCACACCATCTCCCCCTTGGGAGAAAGCCTCTCCGGACTTTTTAAGCACTGCTTCCTTCACTTCAACCAAAGTTGGATCTAGATCTTTCTTTGCTTTCACATCGATCACAAAAGACAATTCTTAACCATTGTGAACCATAACACCACCCTTGGTAGAGTCAACTAACCGAACACCCAATCGAGCCAATCTATGAACATCTTGAACTAACTCAATCTTATTATCTTCAGTGTGAGCAATACTACCCATCGATAATCAACTAAGAGCATCCACCACCACATTTGTCTTACCGGGGTGATAGAGAACACTCATGTCATAGTCAATAATTCAAGCCATGTCCTTTGGTGAAGATTTAAATCTTTCTGGTTAAACACATATTGCAAACTCTTTTGGTCGGTAAAGACATCCACATGAACACCATACAAATAATGCCTCCAAATCTTTAAAGCAAAAAAAAACCGCCGCTAGTGGGTTGGATAATTCTTTTCATGAATCTTAAGTTGCCTTGAAGCATAGGCAATGACTTAACCATTTTGTATAAGGACACATCCTGACCCAATTCTCAAGGAATTGCAATAAATGACAAAACCATCGATCCCTTCCAGTAAAGTCAACACTAGAGTGGAAGTAAGTCTATCTTTCAATTCTTGAAAACTCTTCTCACAAGCTTCTGACCATAAGAAGTTGGCTTTCTTTTGGGTCAACGCTGTCATTGGAGAGGTAATCAACGAAATCCCTTCCACAAACCTTTTATAGTAATGGGCTAAACCCAAAAAGCTCCTAATATCCGAAGGGGATAGAGGTCTAGGCCAACTCTTGACCGGATCTGTCTTCTTAAGATATACCTCAATACCTTTTCCGGAAATAATGTGACCAAGAAAAGCCATGGACTTCAACAAAAACTCATATTTACTAAACTTTGCAAAAAGTTATTGGTTATTGAGGATTTGAAACACAATCCTCAAGTGATTAGTGTTCTCATCTTCACTCCTTGAATATATCAATGGAAACACTCAGAAACATGTCAAGTATTGCCTAAGCACCCTATTCATCAACTCCATAAAAACTACCAGATTATTAGTCAAGCAAAAGGACATCACCAGAAACTAATAGTGACCATACCGAGTTTGAAAAGCCATTTTCAAAATATCATCTTCTTTCACCCTCAATTGGTGATAACCCGATCAGAGATCAATCTTAGAGAAGTAACTTGCTCCTTGTAGTTGGTCAAAATAAGTCATCTATCCTTGGAAGAGGATACTTATTCTTTATGACAACCTTTTTCAATTACCTGTAGTCAATACACATACAGAGTGAACCATCTTTATTTCGGACAAACAAAACTGGAGCACCCCATTAAGGAATTCTCTGTCGGATGAAACCCTTATCCACCAAATCTTTCAATTGCACTTTCAATTCCTTAAGTTCTGGCAGAGCCATACGATAAGGAGGAATAGAGATAGGTTGCGTATCTGGGAGAAGGTAAATACCGAAGTCTATTTCCCTTTCGGGAGGAATACCGAGTAGATCATCTGGGAACACTTTCGAAAGCTTATTTACAATGGGGAACGACTCAAAAGTAGGGGTTGCAGAATTTATATCCCTCACCCTAACTAGATGATAAATGCAACCCTTAGAAATCATCTTTCTAGCTTTAAGACAAGAAACAAACCAACCTTTCGGCATGAAATTTCCCCTTTTCCACTCTAGGATAGGCTCATATGGGAAGTGAAACTTGACTACATGGGTTCTACAGTTAATAGAAGCATAACATGCACGCATTAAATCCATCCCAAGAATGTCATCAAAATCTAGCATATCAAGCTCTATGAGATCAACACGAGTGACTCTATGGGATAAGGAAACGGGACAATTTCTATAGACTCTCTTAGCCACAATAGAATCACCAATAGGAGTAGAGACAGAAAAAAAGATCTAACAACACATCCAGAAGAATATCAAACCTCATAGCCACATATGGCGTCACAAAAGACAAGGTAGCATCGGGATCAAGTAAAGCATAAACATCAAGTTGGAAGACTTTCAACATACCAATAACCACATCGGGAGAACCATCTTGTTCACCACGAGTCTGAAGTGCATAAAATTGGTTTTCTTGGGAGCATTGGAACCCGAACTACTAGGAGAAGCTTACTTTTCCTCTCTTCCTTTAAATGTAAGCATCCGACAATCCCTCATCTTATGACCACTTTTATCACAACCGAAGCAACCATCCATGCTAGCTAAGAACTTACCCTCATGCTTCTTTCCACACCGAGAACAAGTAGACATAGGCAATGAAGATCCATTACTATTTCCTCCATGAGACTTAAGGTTAGATACCCTATCTTTGTTTAACTTCGAAGGAGCATTGGAGGAACCTTGGGCGGAAAACCTTTGTCAAAGCTTAGAACGACCATGCCCATCGGACCTTGAATGTGAGAATTTACCATCACCAATCTTAGCCCTCTTTGCCTCCCTAGACCTTTACTTAAGTTTCTACTCTTCAATTTGTTGAGCATAAACCATGAGACTAGAAATTTCCATATCATTGATAAATATAGTGGTACGACATTACCTAACTACCATCTCAGACAAACCTGAAACAAACTTACTCATCCTTGCCCTAGGATCAACAATCATAGTAGGAGCATATCTAGAAAATTGTTTGAACTTCAAAGTGTATTCCTTCACACTCATATTTCCTTGACGAAGGTTGATGAATTCAAACACCTTTGCCTCCCTCATTTCAAGGGGAAATAACCTATCAAGGAAAGCAACCTTAAACTTTTCTCAGTCGAGAGGACCCACATCAACTTCCCTCTCTTTCTTCCATTGGTTGAACTAAACTTAAGAAATGCCCTTAAGTTGGTAAGTGGACAATTCCGCCTTTTCCATCGACGTCACCCCCATGATCATCAACACCTTACACACTTCATCAATAAACTCTTGAGGATCTTCCTCAACCTTAGACCCATGAAACTCCGAGGGATTCATTCTAGTAAAGTCCCTTACTCTAGATTCCGTCGTACCCACATTTGTGTTCATGGGGGCCACAACCTCCCTTTTGGCTGGAGCTATCATGGCTTGAGCCAATACTTGAAAAGCAGCCCTAAACTCATCATTAGTCACTTTCTCGGCCAAAGGGTCGACCAAAACTTGAGGATCTTGAGGAGCTTCTCATTTTATATTCTCATTCACATTCCTCCTAATGTACACTCTTCAAGGGGCCATATCCTGAAAAACATCGGATATAGATTAGAAGAAAGACATATAGAGTTAAACTCTATCACATGATTTTAGAGTAATGAAAGAAGTAGAGTTTCCTAATCATCTTATAGCCTCTCATTCATAAATGTTGCGTGCTTCAAAATCATCAACAAGACTCTACTCGACGCGGCATATGAGACTTCCTAGGACCTTTCTAAACCGTGTGCTATGATACAAAGTTTGTCACAACCCAAGGTGGCCCCTAGGTGTAACATGACGTATAGGACCTCGAGAGGCCCAACACAAGCTGCTTAAAATTCATCATACAAGAAAATATAATAAAGAGATTAAAAGATAGTTTCAACATATAAGAGTTTTATAGAGAAAAGCGAAAATCTAAACATAGTCTCAAAGCCATCTAGTACATAATAGTATATCGGGGCGTAGCCAGTACATCAAGTTCCCAAAACTTAAAGTAAGGACAAAAGGGGAATCAAGCTCGGTCCTTGGAATATGAGGACTCACCAAAATTCAATCTTCTATATAAGATCTTAGCCACAGAAGTGCGAATCTGTAAGGTCGGTCCCTACATTTGGGGAAATGTAGGCAAAACTATGCGTTAGTACAAAATATGTACCAAGTATGATAGCCATGCATAAAACATTTGAAAACATGAGAAAAGAGACATTTTCATAACATTCAATGACCAAGCTAAACCATGAATGTAAAAGAACTAGACTACATAAGTCACAAAACATGGTCAATGCAAATAGACATCATCTTATGTCACATGTGAGATACTTCTTGAAGTAACCTTTGTTCATTATTGTGGGAGATTAACCTTTAACCGACATATAAGACCATGTGAGCTATCAACACGGAATCCGGTATCTAGCCCACACAAAAAATGGGTCTCCTACTTTCCAATGTAAGATCATGAACTTCTAGCTTATATGGATCCACTAGCTAATGTCTATATAACATAATAATCATATGGGGGCACGTAGGTATGTGATAAAGATATTGCTTCTTGAAACCCGACCTCTACTAACGGGAGAGCTCCCATCTCAATATCCTCTCCGTGCTAAGCATAAATCCCACATAATAGTCATTTTATTAACTTGTCTTTATTATCCATGGAAGGGCACACCATCTTACCAATCCAAGCTAAGTCCTATGTCATCCAAGGAAAGGTACAATGAAGTAAGCAATCCAAGCTAGGTTTCATTAGAATAGCTCTTGATCTTTGATTCATTTTAGTTGAGAAGACCTTTCAACCTTAGAATCCGTTATGTGAGAAAACCTTTCACATTCATGCATGAGGTAGTTATGTGAGCAATCCTTTCACAACAATTAACCACAACCACATATATTCTTTTACTTTCAAAGCAATTTACATTATCTCATCAATTCTATAAGAACATCCATAATTCCTTAATTCACCTTTCATAGTTCAAAACCCATTTTCAAATATCAATATTTGGAAAACATGGGTTAAGCATGAGTTCAAGGGAATTAATGATAAAATGATGTAATTATCTCAATTCATGCTTGATAGACAATAAAAAAATCAAATAGGGGAATTCTAAATTTGTAAATTGGAGAATTTGGGAACTCCATGGAGGAAAGGGATCCATGGATGAAGACTATCATATCTTAGAGTTAAAATCCCAAAATAAATGGTGAATTTGGAGACTACATCTTCAAATCCTAGTCTTCTGCTTCAAGCTTTTAGAGAGAAAATGTTTTTGGGGAAGAACTTGAGGGATTTGGGGAAATTGAAAAAGTTATTTAGAATGGTTAAATTTTAGGCTGAAAAGACTTATATAGGGTAAAGGATTAGGATTAAAAGGACCTAGTTTAGGTATTAGATGCATAGGAAAAAGATCCATATAACCTTGAAAAAATAACTGACGAGTTTTATTTTTTTAAGTCAATCTCCACGAACGGGTCTACCGTCTGTGGACCCTTCTACTGGACTTGAACCCTTTCGTGAATCATTGCCTTAGAATAATTTTCACAAGGCTTGGGTTCAAGGATGGGTTCACTGACTGTGGACTCTTCTACCGTCCTTGAACCCTTCCTTAGACTTTGCCTTAGAATATTTTTTAGAAGGCTTGGGTTGAAGGATGGGTTCACTGACCGTGGACTCATCCACCATCCTTGAACCCTTCCTTAGACCCTTGTCTTAAAATATTTTTCACAAGGATTGGGTTCAAGGATAGGTTTACTGACCGGGGACTCTTCACCGTCCTTGAACCCTTCCTTAGAGCCTTGCGTTAGAATATTTTTCACAAGGCTTGGGTTCAAGGATGGGTTCACTGACCGTGGACTCTTCCACCGTCCTTGAACGCTTCCTTAGACCCTTTCCTTGTGAAAAATACTTGGTTTGAAGGACGTGTTCAATGATCGTAGACTCTTCCACCGTCCTTGAACTCTTCCTTAGACCCTTGCCTTATAATATTTTTCACACGACTTGGGTTCAAGGATGGGTTCACTAACCGTGGACTCTTCCACCATCCTTGAACCCTTCCTTATACCCTTGCCTTAGAATATTTTTCATAAGGCTTGGGTTCAAGGATGGGTTCACTGACCATAGACTCTTCCACCGTCCTTGAACCTTTCCTTGGACCCTTGCCTTAGAATATTTTTCACAAGGCTTGGGTTCAAGGATGGGTACACAGACCGTGGGATCTTCCACCATCCTTGAACCCTTCCTTAGACCCTTGACTTAGAATTTTTTTCAAAGGGCTTGGGTTCAAGGATGGGTTCACTGACCGTGGACTCTACCACCGTCCTTGACCATTCCTTATACCTTTCCACCATTCTTGAAACCTTCCTTACAAGATTTTTTCTTTTGAGGTGTTACAAAGGTAGGAGTGTGGGAACCTACATTAGTGAAACAATGTAGGCACACATATGCATTAGTAGCTGGAATGTACTAAGTATCATAGAAATGCATAAAAGTTACGAAATCATGCTAAGAAAGAGTTTACATGACATGCAATGATGACCAAGCTAAACCATAAGATAAAAGGGTGGAAAAAATAAGTCATAACTATGGTCAATGCAAGCTTAACATATTTAAACTACTTGTGAGTTACTTTGAAAGTAACCTTAGTTCATTATTATGGGAAGTTTACCATTAAATGACATAGACCATGTGAGCTATAACATGGAATCCGAAATATCCCTCATACTGAAAGAAGTGGATTCTACTTGCCAAGGTAGAACCCGTACTCATTATGTTTTCTTTAAGTGGATCCACTCGCTAGGTCATTTAAGAAAATTCTACAGGGGCACGTAGTTAGGGACTAGAGGTTGCTACTAGAGACTACCCTATTTGAGCCTCCACCACAAAGCCCACTCGATGCTAAATAAAATCCCACGGAATAATCATCAAGCACATTCATATTATCATTCATGAAAAAGTCCAATTAAGATATTAATCCAAGATAGAACAACATAGAGTAGTTCCTTAGACCATGAATGATAAAACCTTTCATCATTCATGATCTTTTCATAATAGCTTTATAAGACCCATAGTCATTAATTTCTTACTAAAAATGCCATACTACTAATGATATTTGTTTTAGTAACTTTGTCCATTATCATTAATGACATATCCGGATGTCCTACTAATCAAGACCTAATATAGGAAAATAATCAAAAGCATTGATGACAAATATAGATGTCAATAATGCCATGTGGACAAGCTTCATTGAATATATATATATATATTCCTTCATTGATAAGCTTACTTAAGTTATGAACATTGCTTTCATAAAAACATACATATCTTCATAAATTTATAAGCTTCATCATATATTCATAATCAAAATCATGGATTATACACGAGTTCATATGAATTAAACTAAAAACCATGTAATTACTTCAATTCATGGAATAAAATATACAATTGAAGAGAACTCATGAAGATTGGATAAAATCCTAACTTTTGAATTGAGAATCTAACTTGTAAAATTGGAAGATTTTGGGAACCCTATGGAGGTAAGGACTCCATAGGTGAATACTAATATACCGTGATGATCGAAGCCCAAAAGCTATGGGGAATTGGATACTTGATTTTGAAACCCTAGTGTCTTCTTCCTTAGCTTTAGATAGAGCATTTTGGGGATGAACTTGGAGTGAAATTTAGAATTTAGGTGAATGATTTAGAATGGGTAGTTTTAGGACATAAATAACTTATATAGGGCTTAAAGTAGGGGTTAAAACAACATAACTTAGGTATTAAACACATAGGGGAAAGTCTAAAATATCCCTGACTGAAAAACTGATGGAGTGCCTTAAAAGGGACCCTAAGCGATCCACACAACTTTGCACGGTCCATATAGGGAGTTGTGTAGATGGCCTCATTCTCTTGGTTGACTTTAATGGCCAGGCCACTCCTCTAAACGACCAGTGAACCCTTTCACAGACTATTTAGGGTTTCGGTGAAGGGTTCATGGTCCGTTTAGGCCCGTGGACCAAAACCCGTCTAAGCTCGTCCTTGCTGATAGTGCTTCACTATTTTGGGCATAAATTTTTACTCCGAGATCGGAAAAGGGCAAACTCGGTGGCGTTGGAAAGAGGACTCAGATACCTTTAATTGGATAGGTAATGGTCCACCTAATTCATTTTGAGATAAAATATATGACCATTTAAAGTTGACCCTCACTCCTAACTTAAAACTAAAAACTGTTTTTAGGGGACTGTTTTGAGGGTCTCGGTTCTAAATGATTTCATGACCTAGCTTAAGGTCTTGCTAGCTTATAAAGGTGATTAATCAACTAGCTAATCAACCCCTTAAGCCCTTAAACAACACTCCAAACTCACATGTGAGGCTCTAGTTTCACTAGTTCATTTTTTTTTGGGTCGTTACAATGATACTATGATTTAGCAAGACCAAGGAGTCACCTTTTCGTCACTGACCAAACACCGGACCCTTTTTGTCAGATTATGGAGTGGGTTGATTATGGTATGGAAGGGGTTTTGGGAATATATGGAAGGGAGGATATTATGTGGTGGTTATGGAGTGATTTGGGGAGTTTAAAGAGTGGGTGAAACGATTTTGGGAGTAATGGAGGGAAGGGAAATGATTTGAAACAATGGGGGTTTTAAGTAATGGGGGTCCGGGTCGGGTCAGTCAACTGTAGGGTTTGGACTCACGAGACCCCGTCTACGGTCCGTGAGTCGATCTATGGTCCGTAGATCGGGACCGTAGATCACAATTATACTAGGACAATTTTAGGGACTTACCTGGGATCTACGGACACCATTGACGGTCCGTGGATCAATCGACGGACCGTCGATGGGGTCCGTAGACCTCTGCACCAGACCATTTTCTGCAGATTTCTTGCGTGGTGTACCTGCACATGAAGCAACCAATAGGCTATTTTATTTTATTTTACATTTTCTGGACACTTTTTAGACACGGACCCTATATTACTTCTAGCCAACACTAAGAACTAAATTACTGGAACCCCTACCTACATTGATACAAAGACGCAAGTAATCAAAGAAAGCTAAACTACATAATGGAAAACAGAACCCTATTGTTGGCTAGATTTTACATCTTGGGTTGCCTCCCAAGCAGCGCTTGATTTAACGTCGCGGCACGACGCAGGTATTTTGATTATTCAGACTTCATCAAGATTGCAGGCCTCGATCACTTCTTGCACAGTTTCAGCATTTCCCAGATAGATCTTGATCCTTTGCCCGTTCACCACAAACCTTGTTCCATCCTTATTTTCAAGCTCAACCGCTCCATGCGAGAGCATTTTGTGAGCAAAACTGGCCCAGTCCACTTGGACTTGAGTTTGCCTGGAAATAGGCGCAACCTAGAGTTGAATAGCAGCACACGATCACCAACCACAAATTCTCGCTTTTCAATTCTTTGATCATGATACCTCTTCATCTTCTCTTTGTCTAAGGCTGAACTTTCATAAGCTTTTAGGCGAAACTCATCAAGCACGTTCAAGTCATTCATCCTTTGATTAGATGCAGTGCCCCAATCCAAATTTAACTTCTTCATTGCCCACATAGCCTTGTGCTCTAGCTCTACTTGTAAATGACAAGACTTCCCATATACAAGTTGGTAAGGTGACATACCTATGGGGGTCTTGTATGCAGTGCGATATGCCCATAGAGCATCATCAAGCTTCCTTGACCAATCCGTTCGATTGGCGTTCACAGTCTTCGCCAATATCTGCTTTATTTCTCTGTTGGACACCTCAACTTGACCGCTAGTCTGTGGATGATAAGGAGTGGCTACATTGTGACGGACACCATATTTCTCAAGTAGTGTTTTGAACAACTTATTGCAAAAGTGAGAGCCTCCATCGCTAATAATAGCCCTCGGTGTACCAAATCTGGAAAAGATATTCTTTTTCAAGAATGCGGTGATACTTTTACCTTCGTTGTTAGGGAGTGCTACTGCTTCCACCCACTTCGATACATAATCAACCGTGACCAGAATATACTTCATCCCATATGAACTCACAAATGGGCCCATGAAATCAATGCCCCATACATCAAACAATTCGATCACCAGTATGGGATTCATAGGGAGCTCTTGCCTCTTTGAAATCCCTCCATCTCTTTGGCAACGATCACAAGGCTTGGCGAAACCATGAGCATCTTGGTGGACGGTGGCCAATAGTATCCACACTGCAAAATCTTATGTGCAGTCTGAATACCACTATGATGCCCACCAACGGGTGATAAATGGCATGCTTCAAGTACACTCAGCATTTCAACCTCAGGCACACAGCGACGAATAAACCCATCTGCACAACTACGATACAAATAAGGTTCATCCCAAAAGAATTTCTTCACATCATGCATAAATTTCTTTCTTTGGTGAAAAGACAAATCGGGTGGCACAATGTCGCTTGCCAAATAATTAGCAAAGTC